>NC_045549.1:20987279-21279779 GCF_009769535.1 Thamnophis elegans | reverse complement strand
CTTTGCTCTGTTTTATCTTTCAAGTACAGATAGTCCTCGACTTACAACAGTTTAGTGGCCGTTTGAAGTTACAGTGACACTGAAAAAAGAGTTATCACCCTTTTTTTTTTCATACTTGCAACCATCCCCATCGTCACGTGATCAAAATTCACACGTGGCAACTGACTTATATTTATGAAGGTTGCGGCTTCCGAGGATCTCGTGATCATCTTTTGTGACCTTCTGCAAGCAAAGTCAATAGACAAAGCTAAATTCACTTAACAACTGTGTTACTAACATGACAACTGCAGTTATTTATTTAGCGAATGTGGCAAAGATCATAAAATGGAGCAAAATTTAAATTTTGCAAATTTGTTTTCTTTAGCAACACATTTTGGGCTCAGTTGTCACAAGTCAAGGACTACCTGTATGCATTATTTTGCTCTGATTGGACATGTATTGTTGAAGCATGTTGGAGATATTGAGGTTGAATCCAGTGTCTTTGTTGAGCTTTTGAGCTCTTAAGTAAGATGGAAATTGGAACATCTGCAGTTCATAATAGCCAACAAAGTTTCATAATGCCTTATGGACTTATAAACTGAATTTTCAGTACTTGCTACATCTAGGGTACTAGGAAACCCTGTTTAAAGAGGTGGGTCTTATTGTATCTAGGGTAACTTTTGAAAATGTAAGCATAGTCACTGAAGATTTAAGGGTAGCTCTTGTATGCATTAGTTGCTTTTATATGTTTCATAAAGCATTATGAAACTTTCTTGGCTAGTTGCTTTTGGTTGCAAATGGTTAGTCATAAGCTAATAAAAAGGTTTATGGAACTAATAAACATGCTCATTTTTAAAAAAATGACAGTGGTTTTGAAACCAGTATAAGGAGAGTACTGTGTTATTCCTCTAGCAAAGATGCATAGAGGTACTTAGAGGTGGGATGAAATATATATTTATTATTGATTGATTAATTATATGCCAATAAGTTGTTTTCGATATCTAGTGGTACATAGATAGATTCTCCATGATGATCTGTCCCTAGCCTGCTTAAAAGATCTGCCAAGGATGGACTCATTGGCACTTTAACTGAGTCCATCCCTCTTGCTGCTGGTCCTATTCCTACTCCTCCTCCTTTCCAGTTTTCCCAACATTAGAGCCTTTTTGAGACACTTAGGTCTTTGCGTGATACACCCAAAAATAATAATATTCCATACTGTTAAGATACAAATATTAAATACAGGGGGATCCTAAGGCATATTTAACAGAGTTGGAAGGGACCTTGGAGTCTTCTAGTCTACCCCTCAATGGTAGGATTCATATAATTTAACAATTTGCCTGTTAGATTCTGTGCCCTAATAACCAGCTGGATGGGTGTGGCCATGGTGTGTGACAGGTAGCACTTGGCCTCCTGCACCCCCTTTGGAGAAAAAATGGGCTGTGGGGGGCACTCCAACCCCCTGCACCCCATTTTGGGCCTAGTACCCTGTTTCCCTGAAAATAAAACCTCCCTGGATAATAAGCCCAATCAGGTTTTGAGCACATGTGCTAAAATAAGCCCCCTCTGAAAATATTGCAACATAGCAGCAGCCATGAGGTGACCACGTTCACTGCCTCCTGCACCTCAAAAAAATAATACCTCCCCCAAAATAAGACCTAGTGTTTATTTTGGGGGTCAAAAGAAAATAAGACCATGTCTTATTGTGTATTGCATTGTATTCTGCATTGTGTTCTTCCATGTCGGAAGAACACAATGCAACAATGCAGCCTCCTGGCAGCAAAAATGTGCCACGGTGGGGGTGGGGGTGTGGCTGCCCTGCACAAACACACCCGTGCCCGTTTTGGACCTACTAGGCGTCCTTGCACTATCTTGGAGCCAAAATTGGGCACGTGGGGACTCCTGGAAGGGGTGGGGCAGGAAAGGGCAGGGCCAGCCAACAATTTAACAATCAGTTCGGCTGAACTGGCCGAATCCCACCACTGCTCCATCTCAAGCAGGAAACCCTATACCACTTTTGATCAGTTATACATTTGTAAACTCATTAATATGACACATTAAACTTGGTTAGCCTTAGTTTGGAGACAGAGGAACTTAAGACCGGGTCTGTGACTACATAGTGCCATCTTAATTTTTTTAAAAAAAATATTTATGCAAGTGTTTCTTTGGTGAGAACAGTTTTGGTTCGTTTGTTTTGTGTTGATTTTGGTGGATTAGCATATCATCCAACTCAGTCCTTGGGATTAATTTATGACACAGGCTTTTTTTTCAGCTTAAAAAAATGGGGTGAATGTTTTGTAAATATTGTGTAGTCAATGTGTAATTATTAATGGGAGTGAGTTTGGAGGTCATATATTTTTTTAAAATAAATATACTGTAAAAATGACTTTAATTGCATGGACAGAAGTTTAAAAAATAATATTTCAGCTCACTTTTTCTAAGCCAGTTATAAACTTTTGTAAATTAGAAATTTGTTGTTGTGACTGTTTCTTGCAAAAGTTACATAGAAATATAAGGTGTTCCTTACATGTGTAGAAAGCAGTAAATGACAGTATAGTATTAATTGTGTGTAACTTAATTGTTCGCCATTAGGAGTTGGGGTACTGATAAGTTTTCAAACAAAATCTAATTACTTTTAAGAACTAACTTTTAACTAAGGTTAAAATCAATGAGTTACAAAAATTAAGGCTGATATAGATAGCATATAGAGAAATATTTATAATAATATATTGTGGTAGACACCCTTTGCTTATCCATGTGGTTCACTCAGTATCATCCATGAATTTGTTTCACAAAATGATGCATGAGGCATCCGTTATTTGTTATAAAAGTTAGTTATTAAATTTGCCCAGTCATCCATCTTAAATGCATGACTATGGGTATAACAAACTATAGCTATCTGTTCCCCATATTCTTAGAGCTTATCAATTCACTTTCAAAAACAGATTATGTCACATTTTTTTCTTGTTATATGAGAACATTAGGAAAAGACATTCTGGTCTATTAAACTCAATAGTTTTCACATTTTCACATTCATTGCAGAATATTTCCCAACCAGATGATTTTGGAAAGCAAAACATCTTATTTGTCTTGCAAATGTAAAGTATTTGATTTAGGCATTGCCTATATCCTATGACTTTGGTAGATATAGCAGGGAATGAGGGGGAATTCACAGTATAACACTGTAATGCCATTCAAAAATGATTAACCAAAAGATAAATTTTAAAAAAATCTCATTCAAAAACACATTTTTTGACATTAGAGATAATAGAAAAGGTAAAGGTAAAGATTCCCATGGCACATATTTACTAGTCTTTCCCGACCCTAGGGGGCGGTGCTCATCTCCATTTCAAAGCCACAGAGCCAGATGTCTCTGTGGTCAAGTGGCTGGCATGATTAAACGCCACAGGCGCACGGCTGTTATCTTCCCCACCAAATGTTCCCTATTGTTTGACTTGCATTTTTACATGCTTTCGAACTGCTACGTTGGCAGAAGCTGGGACAAGTAACAGGACCTCACTCGGTTACGTGGCACTAGGAATTCGAACTGCCAACCTTTCTGATCAACAAGCTCAGCGTTTTAGCTACTGAGACCCACATAGAAATAATAGTGCCATTTAATTAAGTTATTTGATTAACTTATTAAATAATTAACCTGTGAGCTAAACAAGGGGATCTAGGAGGAAAGAAAAGAAAAAGAATTTTTTAAAAGAGGAATTTTAAAAACTAAATCTATTTATGGTTATTAGTTATTAATTAAATGGCACTATTACCACTTAATTAATAACTAATAATCATAAATAGCCTTAGTTTTTTTTAAATTCCTCTTTTTAAATGTTTTATTTTTTTTCTTTCCTCTTAAATCCTCTTCTTATTTAGCTCACAAGTAACCCTTATTTAGCTCACAAGTAACCCTGTTTCTTGCAAAAGTTTTAATGAATTATGACAGTTCTTTAGTAAAACTTCTTTTAATTTGCCTCACATTTCTTCTGAATAACATAAATGGTTAAACTGGAAAATGAACAAATAATAGAATTCAGTTGACTTATCAAAGGGTCTCCTTACTTGTTTTGGCTTTATTGAGGATTAAACATTTTCATTCCATTGTCATTTGCGTCTGATTTTCCTTCTATAATTCTTGATTTGTGCATGTAAGAGAGTGAATGCCTTTTAAACAAAGATGGAGACTATATGCATTTTATAAACTGGAATCTAGCCTACGAAAACAGTAGCAACAAGTAACATCTTCAAGGTGCTTTTTCCTTCTGTAATTAAGAAAAGATTGCAGTCCATCAAGGAATTGTAGATTTTAAGAGTTTTCATTTAGAAAAGAAGCTATGCCTAAAAAGTGGGCTATGGCTATGCATTTAATAAGAATCCTTAGTGCCCTCTTTTGGTGATGGTATGAATTACATGTTTTGTTAGAGACCTATTGTAATAATTTCTGTTTAAATAGTTTTCTATTGCTCTATGGGAATTTTTGGGCATCCACTTCACTTTCATGTAACTCTGGTCATTGTATATCATTAAAACACCACAACCACACCCTTCCACTATTAAAACCAATTAAAAAGCAGTTAAATATCCCATGCATATGTTCAAAATAAACAGTATTACCATCATGCAATGGGTGAGAAATGGTCAACCCTAGTTTACTTTCTTTTTTACTTTGAGATAATTAATTGCAGCTGCAAAATGTGTATCAAATAGCCAGTCTGAATATTTAGTCATTTCTATTGTAAATTCAGTTTATGAAACATGTTTAGTTTTTTTTTAAGGACTCAAACATACTGCATAAATCCAGATTGCTTGTTAGAATTCTTCAGCTTGAAGAATTCTAAATATTCTTCAGTTCCTCTCCCCAGTTCTACAATTAAATGAGAATTAATTATAATTATTTCTTCATTTAAACAAAAACAAAACAATTTATAGTTGATTTATAGTTGACTTAAAAAAAGAATATGGGTGAAATAATAGGAAAAGTAGTTGCAGTTTTCAGATTTTGTAAATCAAATCAAGAAAGTGAAAACAATTTAAAAGGACAAAGTTCTCATGAGCAATAGGGATTCCAGACTTTGATATTGATGGTTTTTTTTAGCCCAGCTCCAGTCACGTAACTTATTTGGGCTTGGTTTTTTTAGAATGATTTTTAATTGTGTTCAGGCTATATAAAAATTGTCTCTGAAGTGCCCTAAACTGGTGCTAAATAGATTATGGGGGTATTGCCATTTCTTTTAATATTATGTTTGGGAAGAGAATGGGGGTGCAACTCACACTAACTTCTTAATTATGGCAAAATATTAAGGAAATGGAGCAGGCCGAATTGGTGAATAAAAGGACATGATGAGAATGAGGATGAAAGAGACTAAAGCTTTCTTTGTCTTGTGTCAATATAATTTGGCTAATTCTGCTTTTCCTAATTTGCGCCCTCTAGATGTTGTGGAATGATAGCGCTCTTAACTCCCGCTGGCATATTTAAAATGGCCAGAATAGACAATAATGAAATGCAGTATTTAGCACTGCACCTTGTACTTGAATAATCGGATTTGACTCTATACTTCTGAATCATTTGTATATATATATATTCATGAAAAGAAAAAGGGTTGCCCTTCTTTGTAGTGGGAGCTTAATAGAAGCTAGACTATAATTGTTAAAATGTCAGGAAGTTGGAGAATACAATAGCACACGAGCCAAGATTGGTGCTGTGTTCCCCTCTGCTGGCACTGCGGCGGCTGGTTAATTAAGAACTTTATTCCCAAAAGCTATGCTGAGAACATTGATATTGCTGGCATCATCAGCACTAAACCAAAAGATGAACCATTTCTCTTGCATTGAGCAATTGTACTTCTTTGTCAATAGTTTTTAGAAAACTATTAGCAGAAAATTATGAAGCAAGCCAAGATTTATAAGAGTGACCTTTTGCCTGGAAATTGCTTTTTCTGCTTTCGAGTTTCCTAACTTGTTGAAAGCCCAGTTCCATTCTCTACCAAAATTGTGTCCTCCTTTCACTCCTAAATATTGCTTAGAATAAACACATAATCATCTTCAAGATCATAAGAATTGTGAAAAGCTGGTATTTCCCATAGACATTGCCTGTTTAGGTATTGGATTAGAAAGATTTTTCAGAATAAAATAAACTAATGTTCTGGATACAGGAAGATATTCTGAAGTACATATTACTCACTATATTAATACCTTTAGGAGAATAGCAAGAGCACTTAGACTTATGGCTGATATATTGCATGACTTTGCAAATAATATGGACTCTTTTGTAAACAGCTTCGTAAAAAAAAAACCCCACATACATCCATACGATTGACTTCCTGTTTCTGATGCTTTTACTCCTCTGCAAATGATACTTTTTTCAACTTCACTTTTAGGATGCTGGAGAATTTCTTTGAGCTTTTTGAGTTTATTGTTGCAATGTGACAGAGGGTATTGGTGATGTTTTTCTTGTTACACATATTTCTATCATTCTGCAGCTGGATAGAAATTTTGGCCTTTGAAGATAGCAAGAGCAATAGCAATAGCAGTTAGACTTATATACCGCTTCATAGGGCTTTCAGCCCTCTCTAAGCGGTTTACAGAATCAGCATATTGCCCCCAACAACAATCCGGGTCCTCATTTTACCCACCTCGGAAGGATGGAAGGCTGAGTCAACCCTGAGCCGGTGAGATTTGAACAGCCGAACTGCAGAACTGGAGTCAGCTGAAGTAGCCTGCAGTGCTGCATTTAACCACTGCGCCAACTTGGCTCTTAAAGAGAGAGGGACACCTACCCTACACTATGAGAGAATAAAGTCAAGACAATCTTTATCACAGCCATAGATCAACATCAGGGGTGGGATTCAGCCGGTTTATACCGATTTGGGCAAACTGGTAATGGTGGTGAGCAGTTGGCCATGCCCACCCACCCCTCCCCTTTCCTGTCCTATATTTCCCGTTTTTTAGCTCAGCTGATTAGTGTGGCACAGCGAATTGCCTCACGTCAGCTGTTTTACTCACTGGTGCTGACATAGAAGCAAAGCACGTGCTCACCGAACCAGTTGTTAAACCAGTTGCATCCCACCACTGATCAACATGTACCATGAGACAACTTTAGAAAGATTAAAAGTAGTTTAGTTACGAGAGTCCCTTGAATTAAAAAGAATGAGTGAGGGAGCTGTAACTGCTCAGCCTACTGAAGACGCCAGACTGACTATTAAACTTTTCCGCCTTTTACTTGTTGGATCTCATATTTCAATGTGCATATATTTTTATGAATACATTTATGAAATATCTTTCTTGCACAACTTCTTGATTAGCCCATTAGCCCATTAATGATTTTAATAGCTGTTCCATACAATATTTTTAAGATCACGCCATTTATGGGAAGAATGAAACTGAATCAAACCATACCATTCATTAGGTATGTAGTATAAAAGATCATACTATTCAGGGATGGGATTCTACGGGTTCGGACCGTTTTGGGTGAACCGGTAGCTCCGACAATCAGCTGGGAGAGAACTGGTTCCCTCTGACGATGAAGTGGGTCTGCCCGACCCTGCACTTTACTCACCTATATCTTCTTAGCTGAGTCGCCCAGCAGAATGGATTGCAGCATCTCAGCTGATTCCTTCCCCAGCAGTAATGCCGAAGGTACTTTTTCTCAAAACTGTGCATGCACACGCTGTGCATGTCAGGCATGTGTGCGAGTGAAGTGAGTTTGTTAACAACAAACTCCAGTTGTTAAACCTCACTGATATTATTCCATGAGATACAGCGTTCCAGAACACCCCTGAAATGTTCCATTTCTCCTTTAGACCTTTCTGATCTGGTCATTTCGGGAATGGTTTAGTAATTTTTGGAAGTTAAGTCTTTATCCAAGAAACAGGTCATATTATTGAAGGCGTAATATGTCAAAAAACAGAACTGCTTGGGGACAGGTCCACATCCAAGAATAATTATCATATGACCCATTATGGCTTGGTGGATAACTTATGGAAAACCACTAGACATCCAAGAGAATGACTGGATCAGCATCGTCTGGAGAGAATCTCTTAAAGTTCTCAGCTATTTGTAGTTCAAATTCCTCATTGTTGTGAATGAAGAGGAAAACAGCTTATGAAATACCTCCTTCAAACAATCTTTTCCATACAATTCCCACCACTCCATCTGTAGTTTAGGAATGAGTATTCGGCTTTCAATGGGACCAAATACTTTAATATTTACAAATTCAGGTACTTCTTGATTAAGAAATTGCAGTATACTGTGAGATGAATAAATTATATAGGTCTGTGTAAACTGTTGATGTACTAATTCTCAGTCCTCCTCAGACATTTTCATTCATTTTTCTATAATCTGAAGTATCCACAGGAGCAGCTGTTTGAATCAATATAATTAATTACCCTGCAGCTGGCAAGATAGTTTCTAATGCCACTCCAATTTAGCAGTATAGGAAAAATGGGTTAAGCTGGGATAACCTTCCTGTTGATCCTTGAAACTGACCGGATCCTCCCTCTTTAATCTGGAGGCAAGAAAGTAAAAAAAAAAAAAAAAAAGTATTAGATGAGGTTTGCAAAGCTTATCTCTACTACGTGACTACCTTAAACCTTTTTTTAGCATCATCTGAAATATCAGATGGCACATTCACATATCCATAATAGGAATGTGTACAAAAAAGTCATTTTTATTTTTGAGTTTAGAATGTGACATTTCAGTTTTATTGTAAAAAAACTCAAAATATTGTAAATGTTCTAATTATATTTAAAAAATGAAAATTGAGAGCAAGATCTTTGCGCCTCTCCTTTTCATCTTATGGCCCAAAGAACAGATGCAATAGTGCTTAATGCACACTGTAACCCAGGGCTGTCAAACTCCCGGCCTGGGGGCTGGATGCGTCGTGTGCTAGCCACGCCCACACCCAGTTTAACGAAGGAGGGAAGTCCTGATATGTCACGTGACACCGCTGTGATGTCATGAGTTTGACACACCTGCTATAACCAATGGAATAATTCGTCAAAATATCAGTCAAAGAGGTTATTTTTAAAATATCTATGACAGCTTCAGATGGCATCCAACATGCATTTTTCAAATGAGGGCAACACGATTTTTTTGAAGTAGATATGAGTCTACTGAGGACATGGTGACCCAGTGGCGAAGACCCTGAGCTTGTCAATCAGAAGGTCGGCTGTTCAGCTGTTTGAATCCCTAGCGCCGTGTAACGTATTGAGCTCCCGTTACTTGTCCCAGCTTCTGCCAACCTAGCAGTTCGAAAGCAATTCCCACTTTGGTGGGAAGGTAACAGTATTTTGTGCACCTTCGGCGTTTAGTCATGCCGGCCACATCACCACGGAGATGTCTTTGGACAGTGCTGGCTCTTTGGCTTTGAAACAGAGATGAGCACCCCCTAGTTTTAAATGACTAGCACATAGTACCTGTGAAGGGAACCCTTACCTTTATCTTACAAGTATACTGGTGGTGTCTCTAATCCTAACCTCAAATTTCTTTTTGTGACAATTGGTGGTTATTCTAAAAACCTGCAGCTTCTTTAAGGAGATAATGACATGGGTGCGATCTCAGATCTCCTTCAGTCTCCTTCCACAAGTCTATTTGCCTTTTAGTTTTCCCTGAAAATGATGCTGAAAGGTGAATGCTGTAATGGCGGTTGCTGTTTTAGTCACCCAGTTTGCAGGTCTGATCAGCTGATGAAACATAGCTTGTGGTTTTATTATGTTTTCCGTTTGTGATTATCTAGGATTAGCGCCAAAAAAAGCCAAAAGGCTGCAGCTTTATTTCATAGGATGTTTAGTTTCACTTGATCCCGAATGCAAAGGAAGAGAAAAGGCTGCTTTCCCAAAGTTGTAGAATGTTTTGGTTTTGATTCGGGTTTTGGTTTCTTTTTGTTTATTTGTTTGATTGATTGATTTTACCTACTTGTAATGCATCAGTGCCGTTTTGAAAGTAGCTCTGTATGATTGACAGGGTGTATCCAATAACACCTGCAGGGGGAAACATCCTGTTGTAAGTCTAATAGGCATGGAAAGAACAGCACGATTAGTTTTCCTTTGAAAATTCTAATTGGGACCAGAATCTCTACTGCTAAGGAGTGAGACTGTTCAGTGAAACGCCATATGACTCTATCCATTATCAACCATACCAGCATTAATCCACGATCTCACACATATCCTTTCTTCTTCTTCTTCTTCTTCTTCTTCTTCTTCTTCTTCTTCTTCTTCTTCTTCTTCTTCTTCTTCTTCTTCTTCTTCTTCTCCTTCTCCTTCTCCTTCTCCTTCTCCTTCTCCTTCTCCTTCTCCTTCTCCTTCTCCTTCTCCTTCTTCTTCTTCTTCTTCTTCTTCTCCTCCTCCTCCTCCTCTTCCTCCTCCTCCCCCTCCCATATCCATCATCGAATGTTGCCAATCATGTTGGCAATCCTATTTTTATCAACAGCCGCATTAAAAAATGTTGCTGAAGCCATGATGTTCTTCTCCCCTTCCTCCTCCTCCTCCTCTTCTCCTCCTCAACCTCCTCCCCCTCTCCCTCTTCTTCTTCTTCCTCCTCCTCCTCCTCTTCTTCCTCTTTTATAAACTATATTCAGATGAAATGTGAAAAAAAATCCAAACAAACAATGAAGATCCATAATGCTTGATATATATTTTTTTAGGGTGGGGAAATTAGCTAGCTACAAGTAATTGCTAGAAATAGCAACATAGCTCTTAAGAAGCTTGCTAACAGCATCAGGAAATACTTTGCTGCATTGCAATCTAGTAAGTACAAAGCCTTTTTGGAAGCCAGAGCACTGATCAGTAATGGAGATAAAACATTGCTTTTTATTGAGACCAAGGGGTTTTCTTGGTGCATTGAATCCATTATCTTTGTTCTTGCAGCTGTCCCATTTCCTCCAAGCCACCGGCTCACAGCGAAGGAAGTGTTTGACAATGATGGAAAACCCCGAGTGGATATCCTAAAGGCACACCTTATGAAGGAAGGAAGGCTGGAAGAAAGTGTTGCTTTGAGAATAATAACAGAGGGTGCTTCGATTCTGCGCCAGGAAAAAAATTTGCTGGATATAGATGCCCCAGTTACTGGTAAGTACAAATAAACACTGAAGCGGTAACAGGAAATCTTCTCTATCATAATTATAAAATGTTTGGTTTAGGGCATAATAAGACATTACTAAAATGTTGCTTCGCTACATGTTATATTGCACAAAGTGCAACAGGATGTCTCATATATTATGGTAGAGGTAAGCAGTCTTTGAGGGGTTAGGGTCTTCACCTCAGTGTCCTGATTGTTGGTCAGGCTATAGTGGACATTCCTGTCGCACTGTGAAATTATCAGAAAGTGTAGGTAGGATCCTTACTCTTGATTTGGGGGGCAGGATCCAAAGAGCAGAGATGAGAACAGAGACTTTCACTTTAATCTTTAGTCAGAATAGAGCTGGAAGGGATCTTGGATGTCTTCCAGTTCCCCTCCTCAAGCAGGAGACCCTATATCACTGATGGTGAGTGCCCACAGCACACATGCAACCCTCAAAATGCAATGCGAGCACCCACCCGCACATGAGCTCTGCCCCCCCCCCACATGTGCGTGTGTTTCCTGCGCATATGTTCCCTGTGCATATGTCTCCCCAACCCCCGTTTTGGCTTCCACGTTGGTGCAGGAGGCTTTTCAGGCCCAAAACGGGGCATGGGGAGAGGCCCTTGTGATTTCTGCAGTTTCTCCCTTCCACACTCCAGTGCGTCCTAGCTTTCTCCTCCATTCCTGCCATGGAGGGGCACCTGCAGAGTGTGGAACCTGCGGAGATCAGGGAAGGCATAGGAGGCAGGAATACAGGAGAAATGTAGAGGGCGCTGGGGGAGAAAGGTAGGGTGCGCTAGTGGGGAACTACGGAGATGTGAAGGAAGGCCCACCCTCGCCCCACACATGTGCGGCAGAAACCTGAAGACCAAATGGCCAGTGGGAGGCACGCACACATGAGTGGTAGAGCTGGGCTGGGGTGATGGCTGGCGTGCCCGCAGAGAGAGCTCTGCATGCCACCTGTGGCACACATGCCATAGGTTTGCCATCATGGCCCTGTACCAAGGGTGTTAAATTCAAGGCCCAGGGACCAGACCCGGCCCATAGGTACTTAGATCTGGCCCACGGGGCTGCTCTGGAAACAATGAAGGATCGGCCCGCAGTGCTTCTGCCAGCGAAAACAGGCTCCTGAGCTCCGTTTTTGGCTGCCACAGCCTCCTGCAATCTTCTTCACTGGCAGAGGGTTGCAGGAGGCCGTGGCAGCTGAAAATGGTGCTCAGGAGCCTGTTTTCACTGGCAGAGAGTTTGGGCCGCCATAGGAATGACATTGAGCTGGCCTGCCCACCCCTATCCATGCCCACCCCGGCCCCCCGAGGTCAAACACAACCCCGATGCAGCCCTCAATGAAATCAAGTTTGACACCCCTGCCCTATACTATTTCAGACAGGTGGGTATCCAGGCTTTTCATAAAAACCTCCAATGATGAAGCACCCACAATATCTGAATGCAAGCTGTTTCACTCGTTAAATTGTCCTCACTGTTAAGAAGTTCCTTCTTAATTCCAGGTTGCTTCTCTCCTTGATTAGTTTCCATCCATTGCTTCTTGTTCTGTCCTCTGGTGCTTTGGAAAATAAGTTGGTAGCCTCTCAAATACTGGAATACTGCTATCATGCCACCCCTAGTCCTTCTTTTCTCTAGACTAGCCAAATCCAATTCCTGCAACCATTCTTCCGATGTTTTGGTCTCCAGGCCTTCAATCATCTTAGTTGCTCTTCTTTGAAAAAATCCCAAAGTCTGAACATCTTTTTTGCAATATAGTGACCAAAACTGCATGCCGTATTCCAAGTTATGGTCTTACTAAGGATTTATAAAGCAGTATCGATGCTTCACATGATAACCCTAAGACATACTGCTGAAGTTATGAAATGCTTGATGAGGTTTGAGATAGAAAAGCTCAAAGGCTACAGGATAGGCAAATGAACCTGAAGAAGGTCTACCTATCTGATCATTAAGAAGTAAAGTGGACTTGATTACATTTGTGTATGGAAATGAGAAGAGTTGCAACCAAAAGATTTTCTTGCTCCTATTCCATCCAAGGGTGGGGTCTAAAATTGCTTCCCCTAAAATCAAAAATTCTGCTAACCAAATTTAGGTTGAGCAGTATTGGACAGCCACAGATGAATCTGCTACATTATAGCCTTACATGCAATTTATTCTCTATTTTAAGTTGGTGCTCTCTAGCTAATTTTGAGCGGAACAGAAAGGTCTTTTGTTGCATGCAGAAAAATCTTTGCTCTACAATAAATTGAGAGGTGAAGGAACGCTAGTATATTTGCATTGATTAATTAGAATCCTGTACATCTTAAGTCAGGATTTTTTTTCAGCGCGAGCTCATAAATGAAACTTGCCCAATAAAGTGATGCTTGCTCTATTTATCTAATAATGTAAGACTTATTGAAGCTGTTCTTCGGACATGAAATGCTGGGGGGGGGGGGGAAAGAATAGCACGGTGACCTATAATTAATTGGGATTTAATGAAGTGATTTATTTGCAACTTTGACATCTCATCTTTTCCCATCTTAGTCAAGGGGAAACTTAATGGGTGTCTTCCTTCCAATTGCCGTAGTGGTAGTCTGCAAGCTCTCTCCATTGCTTCCTATATGTATCCCCAATGCTGGCTTTGTCTTGCTCTAGAATTCATGCACCTTGGCTTTATGCCTGTTATATGCCTCCTCCCTACCATTTTCAGTAATCCCAAGATGTTGCAACTAGGGTAAGTTTGGGGAATGAATTTTACATTAATAATTCCCAGCTGTCCCGTTAGTTAATCATCAACAAGAGCGTCCCAGTCTCTTTAGACATGCTGAACCAAGGGGATTCAAACACCCGCTTTGTTTACAATGATATCCCTGGAAATGAGCAAGATCAGCTGGGCAGCCTAGAATGCAGCTATAATCGCTACGGACCTTTGGATATTCCAGAGAGCTTATACCGTGCTCATATGCATATTAATATGCAAGCTTTCTACAGAATTAAACGTAATGTAGCATACAAGTAGTCCAGTGGTGGGTTCTGGATCCTGTTCCAACCAGTATGGTTGGAATGGGCCCAGCGTCGCCCACATGATGCACATGTGCACACATGCGCGCATGCATTGTACCTGTCAGCAACACTTCCGCAAGCCTCCGTGACACGGAGCTTCGTGCAGGCACTGTACATGTCATGTCAGGAAGTGTGGAAGCCTTAAAAGACAGGTAAGGAGCTCGGGCGGGCGGGTGCGCCCTCCGGAGCACCATGCCGGAACTGTATCTGGTGCTCCGGGCAGGCTCCAGTACACCTGTACTGGGATGTACCGCTTGCAATGCACCACTGAAGTAGTCCTTGTTTAATGATGATTTCCATCACTACATGATAAGATTGTACAACACAGTGTTACAGGACTGCATCACTTAGCAATTGCAACCCAATACTCCCCCTTGTTGTTGTTAAGTGAGGATCACAGATCCTTAAGTGAGACCAGGGCAGTTTGTAACCAGGTTGGCAGGGAAGTAAGTCAAGCATGCAGTCTGAGCGTGCCCAAGAAAGGGAGGATATTATGCGAGGGGCCCATGAGGTGCCTGGGGTGATTGTATGGGATGGAGGAAGATGCACGTGAATCTGGCAAGGTGCTGGGGCTGGCTGCTGCTAGCAGTGAAAGTTGTGCAAATGTGTTATGTAAATGTGGCAGAACTAGAGGTGGCTGCTCTAGATAAAAAGTAAAGGTAAAGGTTTCCCTGGTGTGTGTGTGTGTGTGCTCATCCCTGTTTCCTAGTTGAAAGAGCCAGCATTGTCTGAAGATGCTTCCATGGTCATGTGGCCAGCATGTATCAACAAATACAAAAGATTAATGAAATGAAAGCTTACAAATGCATAATTTTTGTAACTTAGTTCTTCTGGTAGTGGGGCAATGATAGGATAGTCTAAGGCAGTGATGGCGAACCTTTTAGACACCAAGTACCCAAACTGCGTGCCGACATGCACGCATTCACAGCCGAGACCCAAAGACCAGCTGGCCGGCGGGAGGCAGGGCATCCAACACCAACAGCGCGGCAAGAGGTAAGATCTTTTTCTTTTGTGAGCTTCTATTTGGTCGTTTGTAGGGAAACAGAAGCCCATGAAAGAAACGCCACGGGGATCTGACCTGGGGCCACAGCATGCATGCCAGCAGAGAGTGCTCTGTGTGCCACCTCTGGCATGCATGCTGTAGGTTTGTGGATCTAAGGAATAGGTACCAGTTCACATGATAAAAAACTGGTAGATAAAGAACAGGTACAAACAATATTGAGAAAAGCAGTAAATTCACTTATAGTGTATTTTCAGGGCTTGATTAAACCTCCCCTCCCCCATTCTGCTTCATTGTTCTTCCAAAGGAGACATGTGCCCATTAACCATTCATTGTGCCTTAATTCCGTGAGCTTTACTAGCTATCATTCCTTAATCCAGCAGATGCTTAGATTGTAACAGCTGTTCCTCTCCAGCTGCTTTTTCTCTAGATGCATTGATCTCTGGCTCCCTCAGAACTGACTGCTGAGAATCTTCAGTTTTCTGCAAGTTCTGATTTTGCGAGGCTTCATCACCTCCTCATCAGAAAACTGTTCAGATGTTGCCCTAATTTACCCAACAGTTTATTTTAATTGTTTTATTTATATTATTATTTATATTCAGCAAAGATCCAAAATACAATTCACTGAATGTGTAGGAATTTTTTAAAAAGAGAGTGGAGGAGGACAAAAGAAAAGTATTTTTAAAAAAATATTTGAATTTTCATGATCCATTTTGCAGGAGAAAACACTATTTTTTAATGTTTTTGAGTTTTTTTCTAACACGATTTATAACTCCTGACCTAACTCTCAAAATGAAATAGTATCCATAAGTCCTAGATGGAGGAAAGTAATATTGATTCGGCTTTTTTGACAGTGTTCAGAATATATATATAAGCTTCCAGTTTGATATATAGAATGTATAGCTCTACAGTTAGGCTGAATCTGGTTAATTCTTTAGGTGGTTCTGTATATATGTGTTTTTATTTTTTGTTCTATCATGACTGAAGTGTGGCTTCAGTGGTGAAATTCAATTTTTTTTACTACCGGTTTTATGGGCATGGCTTGGTGGGTTGGCAGGGGAAGGATATTGCAAAATCTCCATTCTCACCCCATTCTGGGGCCAGCCAGAGGTGGTATTTGCCGGTTCTCCAAACTACTTAAAATTTCCATCGTCCGTTCTCCAGAACCTGTCAGAACCTACTGAATTTCACCCCTGAGTGGCTTCCATTGTTTTATTCTAAACTAGTGCTTTAAGTTGAGGAAATGAGCACTTTTACAGGTAATTTTTGGGCCTGTGCAGGGATTCTATTGAAGCAAATGACTTTCTGGTTGAGAATTTAGAATTTGCTTTTCTGTTTTTTTTTTTGTTTTTGTTTGAGTCCGACTGTGAGCCAGAAGAAAAACATGAACAGGAGACTTTATAGGAAACATTAATAATTAAGCCAATGAGCTGGGATTCACCAACAAATTAAAACTAGCAACTGAAAATAATAATCGCCACACAACTAGCAGGACTCAAAATCAAAATCAAAATTGATAAAATCGCCTTCAGTCAATTGCAAAAAGGCAGATTTACTTGGAACAGCTTACATCCTGTGACAACAATTTTAATATCATCAACAGAGTCATCCTAACCTAGGCTGGTTAAAGAAAAAGATGGAGGGGTTAATTCTGGCAGCACAAACCAAGCTTTAAGAACAAATGCATATAAAACCAAAATTGAAGGCACTGGCATTTAAATTACAGCAAATTTTGCAATCAACATAGCTTCTGTTGTGTCTCCTATAAAAATACCCAGTTGTTAAGGTCACCTTTGAAGAAGCTCTCTTCCATTTTTCCATAATGTTAGAGAGGCCCATGGCCGACCTTTTTGTTTTAAATGGTTTAATTATGCTCATATAGTAGTAGAAGATGAGAATATTCATTCCAGATGTGCCTTAAGTCATTTTTCTTGTAATGGCGCAGTTTTTATTCTGAAAGGAGATGCCGAGTGGCATACCAGAAAGCTTCATTTTTGCTTCCAAGCTGTCCAACTGATTTACAAATAATTTGGATAGGGGATATTCAGCAAGGTAACTCTGAATTTAAGATGATCTCTTCATGCTTCAAAGGAGAAGATTAGGCAGGATTGTCTTATCGTATTTGTTAGTTTCATGTTTTACTTGTTGTGCTAATTCAAGGCAATTCTCCTACTTCAAAAGTAAATCAGATTGGGAAGATAGACAAAACATTCTTCATTCGGATAGAAAATGGTGGATTCTGTAAGTGAGCAAGCACTATATTTTTGAGAAATATGTGTGCCATAGGCTGAAGATTTATATTAGTCCCATTAATAGCTGGAGAATTCTATATGTCTTAAAATTGCCAAGGTCCACGTGTATTACAATTGCCAAAGTTGGAAAACCTGCATTACATTTCTTTTCTTTTTTGACATATGCAAAGAGAGGCAAAGTGTTTGATACTGAAACTGTTTACCAGCTTCTACCCTGTTTTCCTGAAAATAAGACCTTCCCAGATAATAAGCCCAATTGGGCTTTTGAGCGCATGCACTAAAATAAACCCTCCCTGAAAATATTGCAACACAGCAGCAGTCATGACGTGACCACACTTGCCGCCTCCTGCACCTCCAAAATAATAAGATCTCCCCCAAAATAAGATCAAGAGTTTATTTTGGGGGTCAAAAGAAAATAAGACCCTGTCTTATTTTGGGGAAAACATGGTACATAGGACCTGGGAAACAGCATGGAAGGCGACTAGGGTTGTAATACCACTGGTAGGTATCACATTGGGTTCAGTCCTAAAGATGCATTTCCATTAATAAGATTTACTACACACACACACACACACACACACACACAGACACACACACACACAGAGAGAGAGAGAGAGAGAGAGAGAGAGAGAATAGAACCATGCAATTTGACTGGCCATTGAAGTCATCATGTTTAATTGTTTGCTCTACATAATTTCTCCCCTCCCTCCCCAAAATGTGGCTTTTTCAAATGCATTTTCTTTTTGTAGTCCTGTTCAAATGATGGTTTTCCCCCCCTGGCATTACCAGATCTCATTTGAGAAGTTGCTGATAGTTAAGCCTCCTTTCCCTTCTCCATCATGTTTCTCCACTTCCTCCCACTTTTCCTCCAGTCTGTTGGAAGGATGAAGCAGCATAGCGCTGAAGTTGTGATGTAATGCCACATTCAGTGCCTTGAGATATTTGCAAACAGGACACGAACTGCAACATTTTTATGATGGGATGTCACTTTAGGCTTGCATTTCACATGCTTTGAAAGCCATGCAGAACAGATATTGGGGAGGGTATTTAAAAATGACTTTAAAGCATAATAGTAAAGTCCCTATTCGTCATCTATGAAAATTGCTGCTTTGATTTTTGTAGTAATCATTACAAATCCAAAATAATGATTCCTAAACATCTCAGAAATACGCATATAGTGTTCCTATTTTTAGCTTTATAATTTAGCACGTTTGGCAACAGCTGTTTTTCTCCTCTTTTAAAACTGGGTTTTGTTCAAGGCAAGGAAGGAAGTAAATCATACAAATAATTCTTCTGTATCCTTTAAAATTTGTGAGTTCATGAACATGCTGATATTGTTTTGTTGGAAGTGGATTGTTCCTGCTTTCATTTCAGATTAGTTTACACTTTTGAGATTTCCCGGTCTCCCCTCTGATGCAGTTTGTTTGTTTGCTTCAAATCAGCTAAGTCAGAGGTCTCAAACTCAATTTCAGTGAGGGACACGTCAGGATTGTGTTTGACTGGGGTGAGTGTGGCCAGCTCCATGTCATTCCTGTTGGGGATGCCTGAGTGCTCTGCCAGTGAAAACAGGCTCCCAAGCTCCATTTTCATCTGCCACAGCCTCCTGCAAAATTCTGCCAGTGAAAATGGAGCTTGGGAGTCCATTTTCACTGGCAGAAGCACCGCGTGCCAGTCTTCGCTGTTTCCAGGGTGGGTCCGCAGGCTGGATCACCCCTGAGCTAAGTTATCGAAAGACAGTGCTATCTACTCTGACTGTTTAAATACTAGATAGGCTCTTGTTTATATTGTTTAGTAATTATGTAATTTATTTTAATTTATTTATTTGTATCCTACCTTTATTATTTTTACAAATAACTTGACATGATGAACATATCTAATGCATCTTTGTCTCCTTCCCCCCCGCCACAACAGTTACTGTTACTCTATGAAGTGAGGTGAGAGTAATTGGCCCAAGGTCACTCAGCTGGTTTTCATGGCTAGGGCAGGATTGGAAATCATGGTCCCCACCTTTCTATCTTGGTGCCTTAACCACTAGACTAAACTGGCTAATAGAAAAAATGTTGTTTTGGGATAAAAACAAAATGTAATTTTGTACATTTTTCCAAAGACATTGTGATAGCAGAGTGATAGAGGAAACATACCAGTGGTGGGTTCCGGATCCCGTTCTAACCTGTATGGTTGGAACGGGCCTGGCGGCGTCCACATGGATGTGCAGTGCGCGCAAGCATCTTAGATCCTCCGTGAGCCTCCGCAGCGCTCCAGCTGCTCTGCGGAGCATCGTGCAGGTGCTGTACGCACCATGCACGTGCACAGAAGTCTTAAAAGACAGGTAAGGAGCTCAGGCAGGCAGGTGGGCCCTCTGGAGCACCGTACTGGAACAGTATCCGGTGCTCCAGGCAGGCTCCTGTACGCCCGTACCGGGGTGTACCACCTGCAACCCACCACTGAAACATACACATGGAAGGTGATATTGAATTGTGGAGGTATCATCTCACCAAAACATGTCTGATGATGATGATGATGATGATGATGATGATGATGATGATGATGGAGGAGAAGGAGGAAGTAGGGAAGAGGAGAAGGAGGAGAAGGAAGAAGAAAAAGAAGATATCTAGCTTCAATGTTCAAGGAAAAAACAACTATTCAAATGTTACAAGTTCACTATTGATATTCCTCCAGTGATTCCCTTTAGTTATATAGATGCTTTTAGGGGAAGAAAGGTGCAAGACTATGCACCTTTCTTCCCCTTAAAGCATCTATATAACTAAATATGAATTGATAAAATTTCCGTTTGCCAATTAAAAAGGACCCGGTTCTTAGATTTGCAAATATACTAACACACTACATTATAATATCTTTAATTCTTGAGAAAAACTCAATGCAAGTGAAGGCATAATAATAATAATACATAATAATAATGATAATAATGATAACAACAACAACAACTTGGCATCATGTCCAAGAATTTTATAAGATATACCAACAAATTGCAGCTTCCTGAAATAACACCAGCGGAACTGCAAAAAACTGCGCTACTCGGAACATCTTATATTTTAAGAAAGTACTTGGTTGATACCTAGGATGCTGGCAGCAACTCGTATCAACCATTAGCACCAGTCAATGGTATTTTTGATGCATTTTTGAATGTTCGGTTGACTGTGTTTCATGTTTAATGAATAAAGTATATAATAATATTAATAATATTAATATGTTTGATCTAGGACGCTGGCAGCAAACCATATCAACCATTAGCACCAGTCAATGGTATTTGTGATGCATTTTTGAATGTTCAGTTGGCTGAGTTTCATGTTTAATGAATAAAATATATAATAATAATAATAATAACAATAATAACAATAATTATAATAATAATATGAAGAAAGAAAGAAAGAAAGAAAGAAGAGAGAAGGAAAGGAGAAAGAAAGCGAAAGAAAGAAAGAAAGAAAGAAAGAAAGAAAGAAAGAAAGAAAGAAAGAAAGAAAGAAAGAAAGAAAGAAAGAAAAGAAAAGAAAAATAAATTGTGTGTTGTCCCGATTTTAATTGGAGACCTTGGAGCAACCTCGCTATTTGAAAATTCTAAATTTACCTGACTTGAACATTCTGACTCTACAAAAAAACCACCCTACTTGGAACAGCTTATATCCTCCGACGTTACCTTAACAGTTCCTAGGACTCGAGCTGTTGAGCTATCAACCAGCCCCAAAGGATGTGAATCTCACCAAAGATTAACCACATAATAATAACAATAACAACAACAACAATGCCAATATATTTATCTTGGAAATGTTGGCTAAAAAGATAAATCCTAGACAAGCACTTAAATATGGAGATTTGAGCCTTGTTAATTTTATTTCTATTAACAGAAATGGTGAACCAATGAATAATGCTTATTCTAAACCTCAGAGTGTAATTTGCTCACTATTTACATGCATTGCTGTCACTGAACATTTAACATATATAAGCTGTAGCTAAGTACTTGCAGCAAGAATAAAATAAAATCTTTATTATGATCAAAGAACCATGTAGTCTTGCAACAGGAAATTCAATTTTCCACAGTTTGCTCTGATATAAAATCATTTCCATGAGAAACAGGAAGAGAAGTCAATAGTAGTCCTTAGATAAACATCATTGTAACAGAGAGGAGGAAAAAGTAGGAATTAATGTTATTTATGGATGATACATGATGAAGGAAGACCCATCAGAATTCTAACACATAACTTATGTTGCCTTTTTTTTTGTCCTGTTTGCTTCAGGGGCCAAATGGGTGAGAAAGTAAGCTCAATTTAATATCTAAAGAGGTTTCTAATCTTGTTTCTCTCTCACTATTTCTACAATTGATCAACAAGGAGCTTATTGATTTATGTGATTTATTTTCACAAACTATATTTAAGAAGAAAAAATAACTTAAATTGGGCCAATTGGAACAAATGTGACTGGACATTACAAATGTAAGCAACCACTTTAGTAACTTGGGGAGCAAGAAAACAATATCAGGTTTGGAGAGTGTTATATTTCAACCCATTTTCCATAAGTGATGCATAAGAAAGAATTGACCATGGTATCCTTCTGCGACGGTTGCGGGAGGTGGGAGTGGGAGGCACCATCCTTCAGTGGTTCTCCTCCTACCTCTCGGACAGGTTGCAGTTGGTGTTGGTTGGGGGGCAGAGGTCGACCCCTAAATTATGGGGTGCCGCAGTGCTCAGTCCTGTCCCCCCTCCTATTTAACATCTAAATTAAGCCGCTGGGTGAGATCATACGGCAGCACGGAATTAACTACCATCAATATGCGGATGATACACAATTGTATCTGTCCGCCCCATGCCAACTCAGTGAAGCGGTAGAAGTGATGTGCCAGTGCCTGGAGGCTGTTAGGGTCTGGATGGGAACGAACAAGCTTGCGCTCAATCCCGACAAAACTGAATGGCTATTGATGTTCCCTCCCAAAGATTGGCAAACTATTCCATCTCTCAGGCTGGGGGGTGAAATTATACGCCCCTCAGAGAGGGTTCGCAATTTGGGAGTCCTCCTGGACCCACAGCTGACTTTAGATCACCATTTGTCGGCTGTGACCAGGGGGGTCTTTGCCCAAGTTCGCCTGGTGCACCAATTGTGACCCTACCTGGACCGGGAGGCACTTCAGATAGTCACTCATGCCCTCATCACCTCAAGACTGAATTACTGTAACGCGCTCTACGTGGGGCTGCCCTTGAAAAGTGTTCGAAGACTTCAGCTAGTCCAGAATGCAGCCGCGCGAGCGATTGTGGGTGCACCCAGGTACACCCACGCTACACCTATCCTCCGCGAGCTGCACTGGCTACCCATTGGTCTCCGGACACACTTCAAGGTGCTAGTCGTTACTTATAAAGCCCTGCATGGCATCGGACCTGGGTACCTGAGAGACCGCCTCCTGCTAGTCGTTACTTATAAAGCCCTGCATGGCATCGGACCTGGGTACCTGAGAGACCGCCTCCTGCCAATTACCTCCCAAAGACCGATTCGATCTCACAGGCTTGGCCTTCTCCGGGTTCCATCGGCCAGCCAATGTCGGCTGGTAACCCCCCTCTGGAATGAGCTCCCCGTGGAGATCCGGACCCTTACTACCCTCCCGGCCTTCTGTAAAACTACCAAGTCCTGGCTGTTCCGACAGGCTGGGGGCTGTTGAAATATCCAGCCCCGCCTCAATTGTGAATGTTGTGCATTTTTAAATTCTTTGTATTGTCTTATTTATTTCCCTTTCCCTGTTTGTTGTGAGCCGCCGGAGTCCTTCAGGAGTGCATACAAAACTAATAAACAAACAAACAAACAAACAAACGAATTGTCTACTGTAAACTGCTGATAAGGGAGCAGCTAACTATCTCAACTCCATACTGTGATGTAGTTTTATCCCACCAACTTCCACCATACTGGAAAATTAGTTGGATGAACTTGGAAATATCTAAACAACTATGATGGTCTCCAGGGTGAAATGCTACCTGTTTTGAGTCATCAGCTGGCAAACCATCCACGGAAAGAATGATTATGTCAGAAGAAAGGGAAGGATCTTTTTATTACTAGTCAATGCGTTACCTAATTATGCAACAAAAAGTGTTTTAATTATTCTTGAAACACAATGTAGAAATAGAGATTCATGTGTTTTTTTTTTCTTTAAGCTACAGCTCTCACAGTTAGGCTATATTTTTACAGAGCCACAAGCAAATGTCATCCCAGGCCTCTGAAATTTTCAGCTTCAGATATGTGAATGGGGGAGATAACTGGGTCAAGGACAAGGAGTAAAGATAATGAAACATGACTGGGTAAATAAACCTCAAATAGCAAAATTTCTAACAGAATTTGTCTAAAGGTTGCATAAAGGGTTTTGCATCTTCCAAGTGTGTTGGTGTCCGTAATCTCTGATCTGGAAGGTGTAAAATTACATGAACTCTAAATACTGTAAATCATATTACAATATGCAGATTTATTCCACTTTTGTACTGCCCTTCTGTCTTTCTTCTCTTAAAAAAATCCTAGTATTTTTTTTTGGGGGGGAGGGTAATTTATTAAAGTTGCCACACCCAATAGCAATGGCACTTAGACTTATATACAGCTTCATAATGCTTTACAGCCCTCTCTAAGTGGTTTACAGAGTCAGCCTATTGCCCCCAACAATCTGGCTCCTCATTTTAACTTGGAAGGATGGAAGGCTGAGTCAACCTTGAGCCGGTCAGAATCAAACTACTGGCAGTGAATTGAATAAGCCTGCAATACTGCATTCTAACCACTGCTCCACCACTGGTCCTAATGTCACAATTCTCTGTAGGAAATATAAATTTGGTGAACAAGAGGCATTATGGGCTATTGGTATATTTGCATTTCTTCCCCTTATTAATTTGGCTACTGGAATTTTAAGCTCGTTTCATAGTGTTTTCCTAGATTAGCGAAACATGTAGAGGTAATAAGTGACATGTAAAAGTAAGGGAAGAACAGCAACAGGGAAAAAATAGGATTTTTTTTCTTTAGATGTGTAAAATAGTATTGTTTAAGTTCTTTGTAATTTTCCCATATAGTAGGAAATTATTTATCAGGCTGATCTTTTGATTCCCTGTTTGAGAAAAAATGAGGGAGGGGATGTGAGTGCAGTATAGGCTGTGCCAGAAACAAGACCACAATGACATATCTTTCTTTTTGGTTCTGCTACAGTGTTTTTTCCTGTGTTTTCATCACATAGTTTTGTTTGTTTATGGATTTCAGAAGCTTCAAAAACTCTTGTCAGATAATTTAAAGTGAAGGGTTTTATAATTAGCTTAAACTTTTTTTTTTTACAATATAGTTGTAAACTATATCGGATATAGTTCAAGTTCTCATAAAGGTGCAGCTGTTGCAAACCCATTTTGTATTCAAATGTATTTAAAGCATTTCTACCCAGAAAGGCTCCTAATGCATAGCCAAATCAATAAAAAGACAATCCTTGGCACAAAATGTAAGAAATGAACAACATGAAAGGCAAACCAAAAAAAAAAGTCTTCTAAACAAAGACTAGGAGTATCCAGATTCAAATCCATCCTTAATTTTAGAAACACATTGTTTGACTCTGGGGCCAGTTCTCTTAAAGTTATTACAAGTTCCTCATGCATAGAATTATGCATAAAAATGGAAGAGAGTGCTTTGTAAACTGTCTTGAGTTTGCAGAAGAAAAGTGATGTATTAAATTAATAAAATAGAATAGAATAGAATTCTTTATTGGCCAAGTGTGATTAGACACACAAGGAATTTGTCTTTAGTGCATATGCTCTCAGAGTACATAAAAAGACAAGATACATTTGTCAAGAATCATAAGGTAGAGCACTTGATAGTCATAGGGTACAAATAAACAATCAGGAAACAATCAATATCGAAGTTATAGTCCTGCAGTCATAAGTGGCAGGAGATGGGTGATAGGAATACTAATAGTAATACTAATGAGTGAATAGTTTGACAGTGGTGAGGGAATTGTTTGTTTAGCAGAGTGATGGCGTTTGGGAAAAAACTGTTCTTGTGTCTAGTTGTCTTGGTGTGCAGTGCTCTATAGTGTCATTTTGAGGGTAGAAGATGAAACAATTTATGTCTATCTATCAGATAGACATAGATAGTAGAAATACACCGAAGGGAGGAGCAGAAGGAAAGAAGAAAGAGGGGTAGAGAGGGTGGGAGAGAGGATCGGAGGGAGGGTGAGATGGAAGGGAGGGAGTGTATTGGGAGAGAGGAGTGATAGAGGGGGAGGGGAAGTAGGGTAGAGGGGAATGTTGTAGGGGAGAAAGGAAAGTTGGAGGGGGTGAAAGAAAGGGTGTATGGAGGGTTGAAGTGGTATATTGGGTTTGTATTTTGGTGAGTATTGTTGACAAGGATGGCTGTGTTTATTGCTCAATGTTATATGGCCCCGGTTATGCACAGTATATATGTGACTGTATGAAATGAAAATGAAAATGAAAATAAAACATATTTACAGAAACAATTTATGTCCAGGATGTGAGGGGTCTGTAACAGTGGTGGGTTGCAGGAGGTATGCCCTGGTATGGGCGTACCAGAGCCTGCCCGGAGCACCGGGTACCATTCTGGTATGGTGCTCCGGAGGGCTGAGCTGCCCGCCCACGCTCCTTACCTGACTTTAAACCCTTTGGTGCTTCCGGGCACGCTCATGGTGCGTATAGCACCTGTGCGATGCTCTGCCAATCAGCTGGAGCATTGCGGAGGCTTGCAGAGGTATTGCTAGATGGTAAGACACATGCGTGTGCTGCGTGTGTTCATGTAAAGGACGCTCAGCCCATTGCAACTGTACCAGTTACAACGGGATCCGGAACCCACCACTGGTCTGTAAATATTTTGATGAACAAATAAATACCCAAGTACCAATTGCTAACATTATATGGATCTCCCTTTCCAGCGTTCAAGGACTTTTGGTTGACTATTAAAGACGATGTGGAGCCCATTCAAATTAGATTCTAGGAAAGTCAGTGTTGGCCTCTCAGTTACTGTATGGTAGACTGGCTGCCAGGGGATTTTTATTATCATTCTTTACAAAATGTTTATGTTTGGGAAATGTTTCCTTACAAGTAATACCAATAAATAGATAATAGATTGCAGGTCTTGGCGTATTCAGGTCTTTTCCCATGTAAGATTCTCCCAGCTACAAAAACCGACACAGGACCCAGAACAACACAGGACACCATCACCAATCACCCTCACCAAACATCAATTCAATCAACCAATCAAGATGTGACAACACAGCCAACCAATCCGTTTAAAGCAACAAAGCCAGCATTATTCCACACCCCACCTACATTTAGAGAAGACCTGCATATATATATATAAATAGACACACACACACACATACACACACAGAGAGACACATACCCCCACCTATATTTAGAGAAACGTGAGCTTCGATCACGCTTTGCTCGCACAAGCACGAAGCCAAAGGCACCAGCCTGAAGATGACAAATGTGACCTCAGCAAATATTCATACATACATACATACATACATACATACATACATACATACATACATACATACACAGAGACACATATGTGTGTGTATGTTGTATTAGGTATGTATATATACATATGTATGTATGTTTGAATGAATGAATGTATATCCACAATGCAAATATATCTCGATTGGGAGTTCCATCTTTGTGGTCATCTTGTAGTGGTATGTGGGACTGAATTTGGAAGATGGCAGGTGGGAGAATAGATGATTCCTAGGGAGTAGTTCAGTGAAAGAGGACAGAGCCTGCAGCTGCATAATAGAAATAGCACAGGAGTGAAATTCAGCAGGTTCTGACGGGTTCTGGAGAACTGATAGTGGAAATTTTGAGTAGTTCAGAGAACTGGCAAAACCCACCTCTAGATGGCCCCAGAGTGTGGTAGGGATGGAGATTTTGCAGTATCCTTCCCCTGCCACCCCCACCAAGCAACACCCACAGAACCGGTAGTTAAAAAATTGAATTCCATCACTGCAATAGCACTTAGACTTATATACCGCTTCACGGTGCTATTACAGCACTCTAAGCAGTTTACTGTCTTAGCAATCAGCATATTGCCCCCTCATTTTACCCACTTTGGAAGGATGGAAGGCTCAGTCAACCTTGAGCCTGGTGAGATTCAAACTGCAAAATTGCAGGCAGCCGGGAGTCATCAGAAGTAGCCTGCAGTACTGCATTCTAACCACTGCACCACCATGGTCAGAGGAGAGACCAGAGAAAAGAACTTTCGTAATTTCTTACAATGAAAAAGACATGGCAGGAGATTTGTACTAGGTATCAGAGTGGCAAGATTCAGTTAATATAGTCTTATAATGAAATAAATCATCAAGTAAGGTACAGTATATGTGGTACCTCGCTCAATAGTAGTAACTGTGAGATGGATCTTGGAGTCCTAGTGGACAACCATTTAAATATAAGCCAGCAGTGTGCAGCAGCTACCAAAAAACTCAACACAGTTCTAGCTACATAAATAGAGGGATAGAATCAAGAGCATGTGAAGTGTTAATACCACTTTATAATGCCTTGGTAAGGCCACATTTGGAGTACTGCATCCAGTTTTGGTCTCCATGATGTAAAAAAGATGTTGAGACTCTAGAAAGAGTACAGAGAAGAGCAACAAGGCTGGAGCCATATGAAGAACAGTTTCAGGAACTATTTATGTCTAGTTTAATGAAAAGAAGGATCAGGGGAGACATGGTAGTAGTGTTCCAATATTTCAGGGGTTGCCACAAAGAAGAGGGAGTCAAGCTATTCTCCAAAGCACCTGAAGGCAGGACAAGAAGCAATGGGTGGAAACTAATCAAGGAGAGAACCAACTTGGAACTAAGGAGAAATTTCCTGACAGTTAGAACAATTAATCAGGGAACAACTTGACATCACAAGTTGTGAATGCTCCAACACTGGAAGTTTTTAAGAAGATGTTGGATAACCATTTGTCTGAAGTGTTGTAGGGTTTCCTGCCTAAGCAGGGGGTTGGACTAGAAGACCTCCAAGGTTCCTTCCAACTCTATTCTATCTGGTCGGTTTTCCTCTCTTGTCTACCTGGGAAGGATTCTTGTAAACAACATCCGGGTCACCCTTGGTGATGTGTGAAGAACAGGATTCAGCTTTTCCATTGCATAAGCTGAGCTGATCCTGCAGCCTCCTAGATCAATGCATGTTGCTCTATCAACAAATTTTGTTTAATGTGGCAAGCAGGAATTTACACTGCTAGGGGAACAGCTGGCCAAAGCTGCTTTGTTTGGATTTGTGCCCTGATTTTTGGCTTGTTGGGTGGGTGAGTAGGTATCTTGTATCACATAGGCTGCGCCATTCCAGTGTTTGTGTTAAGTGATTCAGGGAATTAACAGAAGTGAGGCGTGCATTCAGTAGAGCAAACAAATAAGCTGACAAGTGTGCTCAGGAAGGCCTCTTAACAAACTGTGATGCAGCTTTTAATGAAGGTGAAAAAAAGATATTCCTCCAGTTTTCTAAAGAAAAAAACACCTAATAGTGGGATGGTCGAAGCATTAGACCAGGGCTGGGGAATGATAGCCCTTTTACGACTTGTGGACTTCAACTTCCAGAATTCCCTGACCCAATCATGCTGGCTCAGGAATTCTGGGAGTTGAAGTCCATAAGTCATAAAGGGGCCATTCTCCCCCCACTCCTCCTCCTCCTTCTCCTCCTCCTCCTTCTTCTGCCATATCCATCATCAGATATTGGCGATCATGTTGGCAAGCCACTTCTGCTAGTTGAAACCAAAAGGTCTGCACTAGATTTACTTCACTCATTTAGTCATTTTATGGTGAAACGGAAATCCTTTGCCTCAGGTTTTCAGACACATAGTAAAGCTAATCAGCGACTAATAACTATTCATTTAGTGGCAGTTTGAAGCATTGAAAAAAGTGATTTATGACATTTTCACACTTACAAGAGTTGCAGCATCCACATGGTCACATGATCAAAATTCAGTCGCTTGGCAACTGGCATATATACTTATGACAGTTGCATTCTTCCAGGGTCATGTGATCTTCCCCACTAGCTATATTTATTCGATAAATAAAGTCAGTGGGGGGAGCCAGATTTGTTTAATATGACTCACGTAAAAACTTCAGTGGTTCACTTAACAACTGTGACAAAAAAGGTCATACAATGGGGCATAATGCACTTATTAATAACTGCCTTGCTTAGCAACAAAAAACTTGGGCTCAATTTTGGTCACACATTGAGGACTATTTGTATTTATGGAAAAAAAGGTAAATTGCTTTAAACAGCTAGTTGGATACTAATATGTAACTTGACTTTCTATTTGTAAAATACTGAGGTTGAAGATGAGAGGGTAGTACTTTAAAAAAAGAGTAGACCCACATTAAAACATGCAAGTTTCTAGAAAATATGCAAGTTCAATTTCTGGAAAATCTCCTATTCATTACTGTATAATTACAATCTGGGATGGACTGCTAAGGGTTTGCCCGGGTTCGCCCTCCCCTCCCAGGAGTCTCCATGGGGCCCATTTTGGATGCAAGGTAAGTGCAGAGTCTGCACGGAGGCTCAGGAAGGGAGGAAAATGGGCCTCCCAGAAGGCCTCCGGACCCCGGGGAGGTAGTTTTCACCCTCCCAGAGACTCAAGGAAAACCTCCGGATCCTGGGGAAGACAAAAAGACCACTGTGGTTCAGGAGGCCAACTAGGCCACGCCCACCCAGCAACCAGGCAGAGAACCCGTTGCTAAAAATTTTGAAGCCCACCCCTGAGAGCCGAGGTGGCGCAGTGGTTAGGGTGCAGTACTGCAGCCACTTCAGCTGACTGCTAGTTCTGCAGTTCGGCGGTTCAAATCTCACCGGCTCAGGGTTGACTCAGCCTTCCATCCTTCCGAGGTGGGTAAAATGAGGACCCAGATTGTGGGGGCAATATGCCGACTCTGTAAACCGCTTAGAGAGGGCTTTCAGCCTATGAAGCGGTATATAAGTCTAACTGCTATTGCTATTGATTACAGTATGTATAGAATATTGTCTGTATTGGGCAGGGAAACTGAACCAAAGCTGTTACACAATATCATGCATTAATTGAGAAACATGGGTTCTTTAAAAAAAATATTGTATGATATTTGATATTTTCATGAAATATACTGATATTGCCACTGCCTTGCTCCTTATCCTCCTTTTTTCAGTTTGATTGGCTTCTTAGCTGGATGGCAAAAATCTATGTTTGATTTCCTTCTTGTTATAGAAATCTACATAGATGCACAAGTAGATTGGTTATACATTTATTATTTTTAAGTATAAAAAGCGATCATATTAATTGCCATGCGTAGGAGATAATTCATATTTTTTTTTGCCTCCTCCTTCTAAGAGTGGTCCATATGTTCTTCATTAAGCAGCCCAGTTTTTGTCTGGGATAGGGAATACTTTTGGGGAGAATTTGGTCCTAAAAAGGAGTCTTAGTAATAAAAGCAAAATGTACAAAGCCTCAGAGATCAAGGAAAGCCCCACACAGCATGTTATTAATCAGAAGAATAACGTAACTAAATACAATATGTTGCTGAAGGGAGTTAAAAATGAGAAACTAGTTATTAAATCTAATTATCACTGTCTGTCTCTGCTGGTACGGAATTATTTACAGAACTATGAGACTGAAAAATTACAGCAACTTTGCTCAATCTTGGCAGTTTGCACATGTATGGCCTTCAACTTCTAGAATTCCCCCAGCCAACATGGGGAATTCTGGGAATTGAAGTCCACGCATCATCAAGCTGCCAGAATTGAGGAACACTGGACTATAGGAATATAGTTTGTATTCATTCAGTAGTAACATCCAAATTTTATTTGCAAAAGACAGTGGCTTTTGCAAATGTCTAGGAATCCCTGTTTCAATTGTAAGTTTCTCTGAATCATTGAAACTGGCACATCCTTTCAATGATACCAAGTTAAAAACAAATTTCCACAAATTAGACTTCAAACTTTTGATGTAGCTATATCCGGAATAAGGGGGTGGAGGGAGGAATGTGAAAGGTGCAAAAGCTTGGACATCCATCTGATTCAGCACTGTTGCTTTTTTTTTTTAATGTCTAGTAAATTTGTTAATAGGCCTGCAAAAATCGGTTGACCCACAGGAGAAGACAGTTCCACAAATAACTGACCCATTTTAACCTGTCAGATTGTGATTGTTGTTCTGCCTTCTTTCAACAACAGTTGGGTCTTCTAAACAGCTGTCTGGGTATTTGAAAATGAAGACATTACATTACAGGGAAAGCTAAAAAAAATTTTAAACACTACCAGCTGTCAATTTGCACTGCGTGATGCATTGCTAAAAAATGGAAGTAACACAGGGTCATTGATGTAACGGCAAGACAAAGAAAAATCTTTCTAAAACTGCTCTCATACTGGTTAGACCCGCAGAACAAAAAACAGAGATCACGGTGACCTCCTGAAAAAGTAAGTTGTTGTCCACAGATCCACAATGATCCAACTGGTTAGCCAACGGTGATTTGCATGGGAGATTTGTCAAAAGAAATCTTTTCTTTCAGACTGATCACAAAAAGCTGTTGTAGGCAGAGTATAAATTTGCATAAGCCAGAAACATTTTTGAAGAGAGGGTTTGCACCGATGAAATAATCAAACAAAATAATAAGTAAGATATCTCAGGAGTTGCCACAAAGAAGCAGGAGTCAAGCTATTCTCCAAAGTATCTGAAAATAGGACAAGAAACAATGGATAGAAACTAATCAAGGAGAGAAGCAACCTAGGACTAAGGACTAATTTCCTGTTAGATCAATTAATGAGTGGAACAACTTGCCTCCAGAAGTTGTGAATACTCCAACACTGGAAGTTTTTAAATAGCGATTGGACAAACTTTTGTCTGATATGGTGTAGGGGTTTCTGCCTGAGCAGGGGGTTGGATTAGAACAGCAATGGCTAACCTTTTTGCTATCACATGCGCAGGAGTGTTGTGCACGGGTGTGCCCACGCCCATAATTCTGTGCATGCGACCCCTGTGCATGCATGCACGACCCTCGCTCTCCCCTGCTTTTGCCACATGATTGGACCCATTTTTTGCCCTCCCCAGGCTCCAAAGGCTTTCTAGAAACCTGGGGAGGATGAAAACAGCCTCCCTGCCCCCAGAGTCAGTTGGAGGCTTCAGGAGGCTTCCCTGAATCTGGAGGGTGAAGAATGGCCCAACAGTTGTGAACAGACTTCTGGTTTGTGCATTGGATTGTTTTTTGTGCTCCGGAGGCTTCAAGGAAGCCTCTGGAAGGCAAAAAATGTAGGCCGAAGTCAGCTGGCCAGCAAGCACATGCGCACTGGAGCTGAAGGGCAACGCCTCACATGCCCTAACAAATGGCTCCGTATGCCACACAGGACTAGAAGACCTCCAAGGCCCCTTCCAACTCTGTTAATCTGTTCTGTTCTAACTTTCTAAGGTTGTAAATACATTTGTTTAACCCAGATGTATGTTATAAAAACTATATAGGATGCATTTGGATTGAAAAGGTGAACTATTTGGAAAAAAAGAGCATCTTGTCAGTTGTTAAGCATGGGGATGTTTTTATTATGGCTTTGGTTGTATGGCAGATAGTGGATTAGAAAACCAAGTGCAAGTAGAAGACACAGGTGTCAATATGTCCTAAAAAATTATGTTGCATGGTAAGTGAAGAAATTAAAGCTGAAAGTGATTGGTTATTTCAGCAAAACACTCATCTGAAACATACCTGCTAATCAAGCGTGGTCTTACAGGAAAAAAACATGATTGTTTTGGAGCAGCCTTCACGATTGCTAGATTTAAATGTAATTGAAACCCAGAATGATGGATTTTTAATTTGGATTTTGATGCTGAGTAGGGAATTAAACTCAATAGCTAAAGTAGACCTTTCCAACTTTGTGATTCTATAAAGAGTGAGAAAGATACAGTTGGGTTTCTTGACTTTAATATACAGGATTTGAGTTGTTATGTTTATGACTATTGATTGGACCATGACAGAGATTCAGTTTAAAATACACCCTGAGTCACGGAACTTGCTGCACAATTTTGGGTAGTAAACTGCCTCATAGGGTTATTGTGGGGAAGATTGGATGTGATAGTGTTAAGCAGGCCGGCTTTAATTCCTGGAGAAAACCTGAAATATCATTGATCAGTTATCAGTATTTTAAGAACATTTTCTTAAACTATGTTGTGATAGTCCAGATTAATATATCGTTCTAGCTTATTTTCTATCCATTGTAGGATGCGGCCTCTTTTGCATGTTCCCAACCAACATGGTTTTTCTTTTGCCAGTTAGGCCTGTAATACTTGCTGATGTCATCAGTCCACCTTGTCTCACACACACACACACACACACACACACACACACACACACACACACACACACACACACACACACCATCAAATAGATTTTGGTTATGCATACATAGTCTTATGGGTTAGTATTAACTCATTGATTTTAGTGTTTGGACATAACTCACAGTTTCTTCTCAATTTGTATTTACATGATAATTGCATTCCTTACCAAATGAGTCTGTTTTAGAAGATTGAAAATGTTGGACTACCTGCTCTAATGCCCAGATCATTTGATCAACATATCTAGAGGGCAGCGTACTGGGAAAACTGTCAAGTCCCAAAACTGAGAAAGACATGTGGTGATGCTTCCAAGCGTGAGTTCTTCATTGTTCCACTCCCACTGGCAGAATCTTTTCAAACTAAGTCAAAGTCCTTCGGGATTGGGCGGCATGCAAATTTATTAAATCTATCTAATCTATTAAAACACTCTACTTTCTGCATCTACCATATGTTCTGAGAACTATTAGGGAGGCCTGTCTTCACCCTCTTTTTCTCACACAAACTATCTCTTATTCCTCTGAAAAACACTCACTCCCTTCCTAGGAATACAGCCTACTGCATTCCAGCACATAAATGGTGATTATGAGCAATTATATAAATTGGACAGACCAGCAACATCAAAAGTCTGCTTTCTACAACTGTTTATGGTTCTCCTGTCATAGAAGAGGACAAATAAAATTATATCCCGTATAGCATTTTCAAGAAGGTCTTGCTATATGTGCACTGTGCATCTTTTCACTCAATGAAAGCATATCAGATTACATTATGAGGGAAGATACAGAAACATAATATCCCTTGCTAGCCTTTTAGTTAATAACTGTTCAATTAATTGAACAAAACACTGCTGCTAGCCAGCAAACAAAACTTCAGATCCAGTGTTTGTTCATTATTTGAAAAAGATAGATCTTCAGATAGATTAGATAGACAGATATATTTGTAATGTTATTTACACCCTTCTTTTCAATTTTGAAGCTTAAACGATTATCAAGGACAAAATATAGATAGTTAAATTCTTAAATCAGAATTAGGATTCAGTTCTAACACTCAGTGACCAGGAGGTTCAGCTGATATATATTGCTGTATTATTAGTGTAACTAAGCCAAAATTGCAGGAGAGAACACTGATGATTCGATGTTGTTTTCATATAGGAGGGTCAAACATTTTATATAAGGTTGCATCTTTTAATCCAAATTCCTTTGCTTATTTTCAACAGAATCAGCATCTGACACACATTTCCTTGATTTTTAATGCCATTTTTGCCGATACGTGGTCATTCACCCTTGCTCTGTTCTCAGATCTACAATAGTAAAACGTTTTCATGAATGTGAGAACTCTGCCCATCTCTTATGGTCCCTTTTCTTACTCATTATTGTTACATAAATTCTAGGCAAGTTCTGCGAATCCCATACTATAAATTGTATTCAGTATAAACTTGATTTGTAAATTAAAACAGTATACTTTGTGGTCATACCGTAGTAATATTAATACTATGCTACTTGCAAACAAATCACGTTTATGATTCTTTTATAGATTAAGTGAAAAAGAGGTTTGGAACTTGGATTAGTTTTGAAAAAAATCTACCATCTTTTTTTAAAGTTTGCAAATAGCAGATAATTGGTCTATTGCCATTTTTTGGATTCCCTAATGTAACTGTCAGATATATTGCCAATTAAGTTTAGAGACTTTGCTCAACCAAATATTGACCAGCTAACTTTAATTATGGCACCTAGAATTGCAATCTCATAGGTCAACAACTTTGTTTACTGCAAAATGCTGAAATTTTTAGACTAATATGCCTTGAAGGTATTGGAAAAGTTAGATCAAAGAATTAACCAAACCCTTTGTGCACAGAGTAACCATTTTGGAGGTCAAATCGTCATTTATGATTATCAAGTTTGCTGCCAGATAATACAACAGTTGGGTAACATCCATCTGTTTTATATATGGAGATTTTTATAATTCCAGTACTCCTAAATAAAGGAACAGCAAGAGTGAATACCTCATTACTAAGCAATTAACTGTAAAATGTGGATTGTGTTCATTTTTAAGACTGGAAAAACAACTTAGAGATGTCATAAACTGATGATGAAGATGTTATGTTCCTTGTTTACAACTGATTAGAGCAGATACTGTACTATTTTAAATAGGTCTTTTGTCTTCTATAGGTTCCAATTTATTAAACCACATCTTTGAGTAGAAAACAGCTGTCTTAAGCTTCTGTTTATAGTTGATCCGAGGAAAGAATTTCTATAATATGTTTAGAGACTGTTCTTCATACATGCCCATAAAGATAAAACGCCCAGTGAAAGGGCTATATGAGTATATTCACATAAAAAGAGATGAACATAGTGGGTGATTTGAAATATCCTCTATGTCAGTGATGGCGAACTTTGATGATGGCATCGAGTGCTTAAACCGGAACAGCCGGCCAGCTGGCCTTCACACACTCAGGAGCACCAGACACCCCGAAGACCAGCTGGCCACCACGCAGATGCCTGTTTTCAGTCTGTTTTTGGATCTTTTCCAGGGTGTTTCCCAGGCCATTTTCTAGCTGTTTTCAGGCCATTTTCATGCCAATTTTGGGGCCATTTTTGGCCATTTCCCAAGCCATTTTGGCAAAAAAAGCAGCCAAAGCAGCCTGAATAACAGCCTGAAAAAGGCCTCAAAACCTGAAAAAGGCTCAAAAAATGGCCTGGTTTTTTGGCTATTTTTCAGCCCATTTTTTGGTGCTCCAACACCCATGAAGACAAACTGGCCAGCATGTATGTGCATGCCAGAAACCAGACGAGCATCTGGTGATGATGTGCGTGCCACAGAGGGACTCTGCGTGCCACAGGTTCACCATCACTGCTCTATCTTCATCACATACTGATTTGTCACATGGACATTAAAATGTTTAAAATACTCAGGCACTGAGGGAGGATACAACAAAATGCATAAATAAATGTTCATACAACAGGCCCGTGGAGGAGATGCAGAGAAGCTGCTTCCTTCCTCTGCCTCTAAGAGAGCAGAAGTTAGTAAGAGAGGAGGAGGAAAATGGAACAGCAACTAGTGAACAAGCAGAAAACTAAACTTCCCAGTGGTTAGGAACAGACAATAAAATTGCCATTAAAAAGTGATGTGGCAGTAAAGCGTATGGTGAAACAAAGGGCCACTTGGCTTGGAGAAGTTTCTTTCCTTGCTCCACAAGGAAGAGGGGTAGCTCCAGACTTTCTCTCATGTTGGGATTGGGAAACAACATCCCTGGCATGTTTGGCTTTTGTTCCCTAATATAAAGAAAAGGATAGCAAGAGTGATACAAAAATACACAAGTATTACTGTCAAGACAATTGTTTAGCACGATTCTGATAAGAACCAGAGTAATGAGTGACATTTGGAAGTGCAGAGCAGTTTTATGTACTGGTTTCAGGCCAGAATTTTGTTCTTTGGCAAATTACTGAAAATTTGTGAATGTGAGAAATATTCCCTTCAATCATTCCCTCCCTTCATTCCCGTATCACGTTGTCACTTTTTTAAAAAAAAAAAAACGAATTCTCTTGGTTGGAAGCCTAGCTTGACTTTTTTCATCCACTTCCAATAGACATTTTGTGTTTCCTTAGAATAGCTCTGCCTTTTCCTGTGTCTCTTGGTCTTAATTATGCCTTGCTCTCTTTGACTGTGTTTCTGTGATTATGTTAATTTTTTATATGGATTATATCTTTTTCTTGTGCTTCCTTGTTACAGCAGTCCATATCTTTATGAACAATTTTACTTCATACATAATTTCCTTCACTACATTATATTATCAGGCATTTTTATGATACTTTGTAACGTAATTATTTTCCCTCTGTTTCAAACGAGTTCTACATCTTCCTTCCATCCATCCATCCATTTCCCACTCAGAAATTAAACTATTTTATATTTTTAACACAAGTGTTTATATTTTCTCTTTCTGCAATCATTCTATTATTCCTTTAGTTTCTTTCATAACTTTCCTTATCTTCCAATCCTATTTCCACCCCAAAATCCACTCCGGGCAAATAATTGTGTGCTCTGCATACAAATCTCTTATCAGTGCTGTAAACTGCACCAATTCACTCAATTTTTCATCATATATAAATCAAGTCAAGTAAGAATTTCCAAATTTTCATGTATATGCGTGAATAGATGGATGCTGAAGCACATATTCAAAATAAATTAATGTTCTGCCTGTGGCTTTTAATAATCATTCAGCTGGTCCATCTGTTCAATTCCTGGTCTGATTCTGTATAGAACAGCTATATCCACTTAGCTGGTGGTTTTTAACCTTCTTTTTTTAAATCACAGAAACATGTAAAATAGGACTATTAAAGATTTTTTATATATAAAACTTATTTTGTCAGTTCCAACAACAGATCTTTAAACTGGCATTCAAGACAGAAAAGGGTTTGGGCTATCTACAATCTGCTAGTTTTATGTAAATTACTGAGAGTTCATTAAAAGAACTGACTGTTTATGAATGCCACATTTCAAGTAAACTATACGGTATACTTGATTTGGTGTTATTTTAGTGGTTCGGGGATGGTGGAAGGTGCAGCTCAACACCCAAAACAGAATTCTCTGTAAGCTAACAGAGAGAGTTCTTTTTAAAAGGCCCTTGGGATCTTTTTCAATTTTCAGATTAAAACCTTTAATAAATATCTTTAGAGATTAAAGCAAGCTTTCACCTCAAAAGTCAATAAATAATATTCTATCTATTTGCAGCCGTTGAGGAATCAGAACATGAATAGGTATACTGTAATATAATCAGATACTTACCCACTATACAATATTTTTCTTCAAAATATATTTGATTCCATTAAAATGTTGTACCATATATTATTTTTATTATATTAAATGAGAGGTTAGGTGACAAAGTGGACTTAATGGTTTTATTACAGACAATTGCATAATGTGGACATTGGTAATAACTGCTTTGACATTTTTTTTTTAGAAAAGTAGAAATAAGAAATGTAATATACAATTATTAACTATTATTATATTCTATTTTAATGAAGCTTTACAATAATTATATTTATTAGAATCTAGAAGGTGAATGTGGTGGCTAAGTGACTAAGATGCTGAGCTTGTCGATCAGAAGGTCAGCAGTTCAGAGGTTCGAATCCCTAGAACCATGTAACGGAGTGAACTCCCGTTACTTGTTCCACCTTCTGCCAACCTGGCAGTTCGAAAGCACATAAAATTGCAAATAGAAAAATAGGGACTATATTTGGTGAGAAGGAAACAGTGCTCCATGCACCCTTGGCATTTAGTCATGCTGGCCACATGACCATGGAGATGTCTTCGGATAATACTGGGTCTTCAGCTAAGAAATAGAGATGAGCACCGTCCTCTAGAGTCAGGAACGACTAGCACACATATGCAGGGGAACCTTTACCTTTACCTTATAAAGTGGAAGTGCCTTTGATTTTATGGCAAATACCATAGAACACATTGCCCACAATAAAAAGGGATTACATTAAAAAAAACAACCTGTAGAATACATTCTAGAATTACTTGAAGTTTGTCAATTATTTTCAACTCAAAAAGAAGCTACTGATACCTGACAGAGATGGATTTAAACTGGAAAATGCAGTTTACATTGAATAATCTAGACTGGTGAAACTGAGTCAGATAAGTAGAATGCAATCAAATTAAGTAGGTCAGGTCTGTTGAAAGTTAACAGAAGAGAAGCTCTCAAGAGCTTGTTGAAACCAGAACCATGGATAGCTCCAAATAAGCTTTGCGGATTGAAATTTTCTGTAAAAGAAATACAATGGTCTCAGCTGCTAGCTGAAGTCAATTGGAAGATAAAGTCCCCACCCCCAAATAATTTCTTAAGAATTGACAATCCTGCTATTTATTGGGTAGGGGGGAAATGCAGTTGAAAGCAAATGGAAGGGGATACTAGTGGATTCAGGTATTGCTACTGAAAATTCCTTTGAAGATTAGGGTCTCAGGAAATTGAGATAGGATCGTTACATAGTGTGTTTTCCTTCTCTTGGTCTTTTTCAGACTGTGGCTTTTGGAAGAATCACATAACATGCATAAATAGATACACACACACACACACACACACACACAGAGAGAGGGTATGTGTGTGTCTGTGTGTGTGTGTGTGTGTGTGTATATAAATATAAATAAGTAAGCCACGATCCATATCATTGGGATGGTGTAATCTTCAGTTGGAGTTGAGAACCCTAGGGTGACAAGAGAAGGATGTGGACATTGTGTAGTATTTGGGTCTGTGTTTACTCTGTTTTTCCATTGGATTCTTCCTTTGTTTGTCTTAAATTAGAATAGAATTGAATAGAATTCTATTGTGTAATTGGACACACAAATTGGAATTTGTCTTTGGTGCATATGCTCTCAGTGTACATAAAAAAAGATATATTCTTCAAGAATCATAAGATACAATACTTAATGATAATCATAGGGTACAAATAAGCAATCAGGAAACAATCAGTATCAATATAGATCGTAAGGATACAAGGAACAAAGATACAGTCCTGCAGTCATAAGTGGGAGGAAATGGGTGATAGGAACGATGAGAAGACTAACAGTAATAGTAATGCAGCCTTAATGAATAGTTTGACAGTGGTGAGGGAATTATTTGTTTAGCAGAATGATGGCGTTTGGGAAAAAACTGTTCTTGTGTCTAGTTGTTTTGGTGTGCAGTGCTCTATAGAGTCATTTTGAGGATACGAGTTGAAACAATTTATGTCCAGGATGCGAGGGGTCTGTAAAGTGCAGTATACAAGTCCTCAATGGAAGGCAGGTTGGTAGTCATTGTTTTTTCTGCAGTTCTAATTATCCTCTGAAGTCTGTGTCTGTCTTGTTGGGTTGCAGAACCAAACCAGACAGTTATATTCAAGCTCATCTTCCTTTTTTCTACATATAGGGTGCAGACAGTAATAAAGTTTTACTTTGTTGCCTCTGGAGCCTCATCTTTATGCTGGTACTGTAGAAATGAAGGTTCTGCTAAGAGTTATCTTTTTATATAAAAATATATAAATTTTATTAAAAGCTGTATAACAAAATCATAAAAACCAGTACAAACTAATAAAGCGTGAAAGAAACAAAAGAAAGAAGAAAAGATCAAATGTGCAGAAAGAATGAAAAGTAATAGAAAAAAGTTTCAGATTTCTTCTGCAGAAAATATAAGTCTTTTTCGTGCAAAAAGTCTAAAGGGGTTTCCAATCAACCATAAATATAGATATTGCTAAAATAAGTTAATTTAGCCAGCTCTGCAAATTCCATCATCTTCACCAGCCCTTCCTCCACTGAGGGTAGCATTGAGCCTTTCTGCTTTTGAGTATATAATAGCCTCATTGCAGTTATTGTGTATGTGTGTGTGTATGTCTGTGTGTACATACCAGGGTGGATAAAAATAGATTATTTAAAACACACACACACACACACACACACAAACCAGATTTTTAAATTTTAAATCATATTTTTTATTGAAATCAGACTTCTTTATTTTTATCCAATTCATTTTAATAAAATGCTTTTGGACTAAAAAATATTTCTAAAAGTACTTTTCTATTTAAGATACATTAATAATTTAGTTTATTCAGCATGAAATGAAGCTGGTTATGAAGAATAAGGCTGTATATTCTGCAATATCAGGTCTGTTGGTGAATTAACAGGGGTCAGAGGAGGAGCCACTGTGGGACAGAGATGACAGTTGCTCTTTAAAAATTATAATTTAAGTTAAATTGATTTAAATCAAGCCTTTTTACTAGTGATTTAAATTGTGATTTAAATTGACTCAATTTAAATAAAATCCACCCTGGTACATACATAGTTCCATTTTTTTTCCTAGTTGCCTATCTATTAGTCCCAAAATAAAAATGTCAGTTACAGTTGAAACAAAAATACAATTAAAATTCTGCTGTCTCAGTAGATGTCAGCAATGTTCTCTGGTTAGGTAAAGGTAAATGTTCCCCTTGTACCTATGTGCTAGTTGTTCCCAACTCTAGGGGATGGTGCTCATCTCCATTTCAAAGCCAAAGAGCCAGCGCTGTCCGAAGACGTGGCCTGCATGACTAAATGCCAAAGGCGCACGGAATGCTGTTCCCTTCCCACCAAAGGTGGTTCCTATTTTTCTACTTGCATTTTTACATGCTTTCAAACTTCTAGGTTGGCGAAGCTGGGACAAGTAATGGGAGCTCAGTCCGTTATGCAGCACTAGGGATTCAAACTGCCAAACTGCCAACCTTTCTGATCGACAAGCTCAGTGTCTTAGCCACTGAGCCATTGCATCCTGTTCTCTGGTTAAGGATGTCCAAAATAATATTCCACAAATATTCCTTTGTGGAAGCATTCAGAGCTAATATTTAACCAATGTTGAAAAGGAATAATTTCTTTTGATTTCTTTTTTATAATATTTCCTTAGGTTAATGTGTGTCCTGCCATTCATGTTTTATACCTTTGGAGTTTTGCTCAAAACCTGGACAGAAAGGGAGAGCAAGAGACAATATATTTTAGCTTGTCTTGTGATTAATTGCATGGAGTAGGGAGAATGTGTTCTGGCAGTGCAGGAGGATATTAATTCTTATTTTCAAGAAAGAGTATTTCCAGTTCAATTAGAGAAGCCACGGTGAAAGCAATAGCAATAGCAATAGCAATAGCAGTAGACTTATATACCGCTTCATAGGCCTTTCAGGCCTCTCTAAGCGGTTTACAGAGAGTCAGCATATTGCCCCCAACAATCTGGGTCCTCATTTTACCCACCTCGGAAGGATGGAAGGCTGAGTCAACCCTGAGCCGGTGAGATTTGAACCGCTGACCTGCTGATCTAGCAGTAGCCTGCAGTGCTGCATTTAACCACTGCGCCACCTTGGCTCTTGCCACCTTAGCACTCCTGAAAAAATTATCACATGAACACCAAGAGTTGAAGAATAGAAGTCCCATGGTGAGATGCTTTATAAGAAATTTTTGACCAGATCTAGACAGTCAATTTTTCTTCATCCATTTCAATCAGATTTTGTTTATATCTTATTTGTCACTTGTTGGTTTTTGCCAAGAAGATTAGGGGAAATATGAACCCATTGATTTTCCTAGAGCTCACAATATCTTTTGGTGCTGTCAAACATGGTATCCTCTCCTAGTAGGATGCTCTAAGAAAACAATATATTGAGTTAAGGATGCAGCAGGAATGGTTACCATGGCTACTGCTGTATACAAGCTCTGAAAGAAGCATGGCTTCTTTAAGAAATACTGAAAGGTGCAGCAAATGTGCTGCTTTATGGACATCTTTTCAGATCCCAAAAGCTGCCAGTTCAACTTTCATTTCTTGGCACCAAAATCTCAGACATTTTTGCTTGACTCTCAAGATCAACTTGAAAATTCTACTTCTGATGTTATCCCAACAGTTTTTATGTTTGTATTATGGTGTATTTAAATGTTTATTTTTACATGCGATATTTATGTTGTAAGCTACCCAAGGAAAATATGGATTAAAACAGGGGCATAGCATTTCTAAAATTCCATAGAAACGGTGAAAAAAATATTTGTTTAAATAAAAAGAAATCCTGCACTAGAAAATTGCTCAGAGCAAGGTGGGACAATCTTCCACTGGGTTTTCAGCTACTTTCTTATTTAGATTGTTCCTCCAAAGCTTTATATGTATACAAACTACTTTTCTGCTGATATATGTTTTAATATGTTAGAGTACTTATTGGTCTATGTTCATTATAACTTAAATTTAAGCCAGAAGTACATACTTGTTCCTTGTGTCTTAAGAAGCATGATGTTTATAAATATTTCTATAAATATTGGAAAGCATACCATTTTAAACATTTTTAAAATTGTTGCAGTAGATTTGAGTAATTCCATCTGCTATAACTGGCTTGTATAAATAATTCTCACACCTTTATACCTTCAGCTGTGGGATTCTGTAAAAGAAATCCCTCAGCATAGCTTCTTTCCATTAACAGAAATACATGAGTAGATTCCATCCATTGACTATATTTATACAGTCAATTTATATTATAATCAAAATTTAGAAATGAGTAATTAAAGATAAATATTGGGACCGAAAATAATATGGATGTGAACTTTAATGTTACACGTCAGTGGTGGCAAACCTGAAAAGGATGCTGAAAAGGGAGCGCATGCAAACACTTCTCTGGGCCACAATCTGGAAGAGGAGATGCCCAGGGGGCATGTGAATGCTGTAAAATGAACTTCTGGTCCTCCAGTTACTGCCATACATGTGCAGGTGCCAGTCAAGTGACTGGCGCGCATGCTCATGCCAGAAAATGCAAGACTAGTTCTTCCAGTTTCTGGCACTGCTGCATGCACAAAGGCCAGTTGATCATTGCATGCGCATTAATGCCAGAAACTTGGAAGAGGAACGGGCGATGCCACACATGCCAGGCAACATGACTCTGTGTGCTATTCTGGGCACGCGTGCCATAGATTTGCCATCACGGTGATAGGTAGTCCTTGACATACAATTACAATTGGGGCCAGAATTTCTGTTGCTAAACAAGACAGACATTGAGTGAACCATACTCAACTTTACCCTTTTTGCCATGGTGTTAAGTAAATCATTGCAGTTGTTAAGTGAATCACACAGTAGTTTAGCAAATCTGACTCCCCCCCCCATTGACTTTGCTTATCAGAAGACAGCTGGGAAGGTTGCAAATGATGATCACATGACCCCAGGACAGTGCGATTGTCCTAAAGTCATTCTGGTTGCCAAGTGCCAAGTGAGCACATGACTGTAGGAATGCTGTGAAGAACATACAGTAAGTGTGTGGACTAGTAGTAAATCACTTTCTTCACGGTTGCTTAACTTGGAATACTTGCTAGATGAATGACTGTAAGTTGAGAAGTATTGTTATAACATAGGAAGTGAACAGAGTTGACATGAAATATGTACTTTGAGAGTGCTTTAATCTAGTTTCCTAGGTAGAGATGCAAAAGAACCTAAGTAAGCTCGTGACCCGTCAAAACTGCGGTCCACAAAAGCACGATCGACGAAAGCGCGCATTTGACGTCATCACAGCGCGACGAAAAAAATTAAAAATTGAAATAAAAATAAAATTAAAGCAAGCCGATTCACATAAAGGTAAGGGCTTTAGGTTTAGGGTTACGTTTAGTGTTAGGTTAAGGGTTAGCGTTAGGTTTAGCGTTTGGTTAAGGGTTAGGTTTAGGGTTAGATTTAAGGTTAGGTTAAGGGTTAGGTTTAGGGTTAGGTTTGGGGGGGTTAGGGTAAGGTTTTCGCTTTATTTTTACATTTTTCGATCACAGCGCGATGTTTTCATCGTGCTGTGATGACGTCAAATGCGCGCTTTCTTCGACCGCGATTTTGTCGTCCACGGTTTTGTGGTGGAACCAAGGAAGCTATTCTTACTGAAGGGAGCATGCCTTTTCTGCTGTGTGAATCAAGACTATAGCAATAGAGTTTTTTCTAGGGTTGGTACATTGAGTTCTCCTATTTGTCAAGCAAGGGTGTCCCAGCAATTAAGACAAAGACGAGGGAGTTTGTTTGCAGTTTTCACTTGGAGAATAAGTCAAGATAATATGGCACCATGCTGTGAAAAAAATATAACTGTGGTATAAATTTTAATGCTATCATATTAACAGAACTTCTGCTACACCATAATTTCAACTAAATAAAAATGGCTTCTCTTGTTCTAAGTCATACATTGACGTTTTTATCATGGGGGTAGCACATGGTTTTAGTAAATAAACCTGATGAGAATTTATTATTTGTTTGGGTGCAGGAATAGTTGTCCAAGTAAAGATTTCTCCATGTTCACAAATAAGCTATGAAAATATGGGACTGGTGAAGATTGAAATGTCCATGCACAAGACTATAATAATGTAAAAATGTAGCATAAGAACCAAGCTACATCAGCAGAAAGCACAGGTAGAAATCTTGTTGATTAAAATTTCATAGTTTTAAAACACAAGAGAGTAAGTTTAATATCCACCAAAATATACACAAGATGTTGATACAGTACCATAGTGTGATTATCAAATCAAGCTTACATATTTCTTTACCTTTTTGGGTACATGATAAATTCTGTAATACTGTTTCATTCTTGAATTCAGTTTTCAGTGCAAATGAACTTATCTTTCTTAAAAGAAAAAAAAACTAATGCACTTGCATTCTTATGCTTACTTACATAGCTCAAGAGTGTATTTCATTATGAATATTTGTTAATGGTATATATTTGTTGAAAGAATATATTTGTTAAGGGTATATATTTGATAAGAGAGTTTAGATAAATAGATTTTATTAGAGATTTACATATTAATAGATTTTAGTAGAGATTTACATATTAAGAATGGTTACTTTACAGTTAATTTTTTTAATAGTGAATTAATATTTGGGTTTTATTATTTTATGGTGAATTGTTTTAATGAGATTTATATAAGAATATAAAGAGGCATGTGTAATGGTGATTAAGAATTTGGTCTTATGATGGGTGAATAGAATGAATGAAATTCTGAATAGGATTTTTTAAAGCATTAAATTAGTGAGGTAAATATAATGTATAGAGATAAAATAAATTAATAAGATTTTGCTTAGGTTTGTTTTTAAATTAGGGATTAATTTTACATTTTTTTTATAATGATAAGTATGTTTTAATTAATGATTTGGCTTATGTTATGCTTAACTTAGATTAAAAGATTACCTGATTTCCTATACTGAGTTGGAACTCTTTTATCTATGTGTGTAAGTGTGTGTGTGTGTGTGTGTGTGTGTGTATGTGTGTATGTGTATGTATGTATATATGTATGTATGTGTATGTGTATATATATATGTATGTGTGTGTGTGTGTGTGTATATATATGTATGTATGTATGTATGTATGTATGTATGTATGTATGTATGTATGTATGTATAATCTTCTACCACTCTTTTTTCATATTTTAACTTTTTCCTTTGCCCTTTTTTGTTGTTTTGGGTTTTATCTTCTTTTAAAATTTAATAAAGTTATTAAGGTTATTAAAAACAAAATAGTTCATTGAATTATATTTTGATATAATTAAAGAATTATATACATAAAAAGTTTATCTTCCGAATTATTTGTGACTTGTGCTAATGTAAATTAAATGTAGCTGTTTTAATAAACCAGCTTATTTTATATTATTTCAGATATAATAATTATTAAATATATTAAATTTAAAATGGCAAAACATCTTGAGATATCAGTATACTTTTATTTGTATGACTGTGCTTTGAATTATATCACAGTGGGAAGTGTAAAGGAATATATTTACATATGATAGCAGATGTGCAGATTGATAGTTGTTGCATTATTAGCCTTATTTTCTTTCATTATTAAAGGTGGTATATATGCAATTCCAAATAATTTCTAATCTAGTTTCAAACCAAACTTGGTTATATCTCTACAAGACATTGCTATCAATTAATAATATCTGTAACTTGAGGCAGTCAATATGCTTCACCTGAAGTTTGCCTGAGCCAACTATGCATATAGTGATGTAGATCAGTTCCATAGTTCTTCCCTTATTCCATGTTTCATAGCAGTTAAAGAAACTTGGATAGCAAACTGGAAGGGTATTGGTCATCAGTGTAGATCAGGAGTAGGCAACTATGGCATCTTTAAGAATAGTTGCCCATCCTGGTGGCAAGTCAGTGATGTAATATGTTCGAAAGAAATAGTCCAGATCCTACATTATAGATGTAAGTTACATTTCACTTATTTAGAAAATAAATACAGTTCTATAATGTATAACATAATTAATGATTATATCCATCATTTTCTTTCAGTTTGTGGGGATATCCATGGACAATTCTTTGACTTGATGAAGCTGTTTGAAGTGGGAGGTTCTCCTGCCAACACACGATACCTTTTTCTAGGGGACTATGTTGACAGAGGATACTTCAGTATTGAAGTAAGCATTGTTTTCTTCTTTAGTTATGAAATGAATTTGCAGTGCATGTTGGTTTCTCTTTTTCTTTCAGTATATTATAATTCTAAAAGTATATTTTCATGCTGCCACTTTGGCAAACACGGTGTACTGTAGAAAGCATCCCGTTGAATTACTGCAAGCATATTTGCTCTTTTCCTTCTAGCTTAAGTATTACACTTTGTTAAAAAAATAGTTAATATTTCATATTTATTAAATTCAGTCAAGTTGAATTTATTTTGTTAAGTCCTGAAATCATTACAGATCGTCCTTGAGATAGATAGTCCACTATAGTCCTTCAGATAGTCCACTAAAAGTCTTGTTTAGTGACTGAAGTTACAATGGTGTTGAACAAATGGTACTTACAATTTGTCTTGGACGTTTCTGGCTGTACCATCACCCCTTCTTTTACACCTTCACAATCTAGACACTTGGTTTGCACTAATGAGAATTGTAGCATCCCACAATCATGTGATCACAATTTAATACATTTACCTGCTAGCTTCACACAAGTAAAATCAACCAGGAAGCTGGCAAGGAAGGTTGCAAGTAGCTCTAGTAAATTACTCACATTCTCCCTCACCTGGCAGCAGTTACTCCCATCCAAGTGCCTTACACACCACCTGTGTACTCTCCCCACCTGGCATCAGCCACATATCTACCTGCTGGCTTGCTTGCAAGCTGTCTGGACTTATTTAATGACCCTTCATCCTCGTTTAACAGTGGCAACAGAGACTGTCAGGCTTGCCAATGTTAAGCGTGCAATCATTTGACATTACATGTGACATTACATAATCTCAAACTTTATGGCCACATCACTTAGCAATGGAAATTCTGGTCCCAATTATTTTGCTTACCTGTACTGAGAACTAATATGTAATGTTAGCCTATTCGATTGAAAAAATATTCATTAAAACCAAATGATACTGCATATTCAAAAAGGTCAAAATTTTATAGGTAGACCTCAACTCACGACTCGTCATTATGTGACCACATAGGAGTTTATAAACATTATAGTGGCAGTTGTTATGTGAATGGAGTGGTCCTTAAGTGAGCCCATTTTATCCATTGGGTGATTTTTGCTTTAAACTGGAAGTAAACATTGGTTTGCAGCAAAAGAAATGTCACAATTTGCGGTCAGGTGTTCATGGACATTGCAAATGTGGGATGGTTGCTCACGGCCATAAATGCCATCAGATAATTAGGAGAGTAAGGGACGCAGTGGCTCAGTGCTTAAGACGCTGAGCTTGTTGATCAGAAAGGTTGGCAGTTCGGCAGTTCGAATTCCTAGTGCTGCATAACAGAGTGAGCTCACATTACTTGTCCTGGCTTCTGCCAACCTAGCAGTTCGAAAGCATGTAAAAATGCAAGTAGAAAAATAAGATGGGAAGGTAACATCACTCCTTCGGCCCTCGGCATTTACTCATCCTGGCCACATGACCACAGAAACGTCTTCGAACAGCACTGGTTGTTCAGCTTTGAAATGGAGATGAGTACTGCCCCCTTGAGTGAGGAACGACTAGCACATATGTGCAAGGGGAACCTTTACCTTAACTAGGGGAGCGATTGTTGGAACTTCAAAAGCAAGTCATGAGTAGCTCTGGGGAGGTTCACCGAAACTTCTGACTCCCATGCTTTGCAATTTAAATCACTCATGTTCACCTTCCTGATAGTTTTAAAATGATTTTAAACTTTGTAATTTGGCCAAGTCTAAAAGCAATCTTTCTTTTCTTTTTCTTTTTTTTTGCAATAGCATCAGATAATTGTGGTGACTAACAGTTATTTTGCATTTAATTATGTTCCTTCCTTATAAAATACATTAAGATGAATAAAGGGACAATATGTATTCGTCCTTCTCCTGTTAAGTTACACTTTGTGTAGGTTAATAGTGCTCCTTAAGGCCAGTCTGTGTTTTTAATCATATTCCAGATATTAAGGAAAAGACAACATCTATTGTAAAGTCAAACAGGTTTTAAGGGCTTGGACCATCAGCTTCTAAGTTCTTTGAATCTGTCTTTTTTTTGTGGTGGGTGGAATTGCCTGCTGCCTGAAAATTGTTTCAAATAGAGACAACAGTGCATGAAGAAAACCTTTGTATTTTTAGGAACAAGAATTGGAAATTATACAAGGTGGGTGGGAGAAATATAATAATGCATTTCAAAGGAAAATGAAGCATTTCAAACTTTTATATATACCATGCGTGGGGGTGCATATTATTTATGTGTGTGTGTGTGTATGTGTGTACATACATACATACATACATACATACATACATACATACTGCAAAGTTCAATAAAATATCTGGTGTTTTTTTTAATGATAAATTTGTCCTTTTTCTCTTCCACCCCAGAAATAAGTTAGAACTAGGCTATGTTCATTCTTCTTTAATTTACCATTTACTTTATAAGTATGATTACTTTTTTCTTTTTTTTAAAAAAAAAAGTTCTTCCTTTGAAGGGAGTGTGTTAGATAACACTTCAGTTTAGCCTAGTAATTAAGTCTTCAGTTTAGCATAAAAATTAAGAGGAATAAAATGAGCGTGCCAGATGCACTTTTCTGTGTTGCCGTACTAACACTGCAAGAGAACTAGTGTCTCTTATAGAAGACCTATTTGAATCTTCTCAAAGTGCTTTAAATCATCATATGAAGATTGTTACAAGCTACCCCATGACAAAATAAAAATAAATTATTATAGGAATCCTTAATGCTCAAATAATTGGAGACAAAATAGACATGTTTTAGACAAAATAGACAACATGACAGGGAAAAAATTGATGGAGAGACTTATTTCTTTTTCTTCATTCTAGAATACAGGATCATTCATTTAAGACTGATGAAGAATGCATGGTTGCAGAACGGAATATTTTATACACAGTTAATTTGAATTATTATAACTTCATGGAGGACATTATAGGTACTAGTTAAAACTGCAACTAGTATGAAGGATTCATATTAATTTATTCATTCCATTATTTATTTATTTATTTATTCATTCATTCAATTTTATTAGCGGCCCATCTCAGTCAATGACCCTAGGAGGCTTACTATTATTATTATTATTATTATTATTATTATTATTATTAATAATAATAATAATAATAATACCTAGGACACTGACAGCAAACTGAATCAACCATTAGCACCAGTAAATGGTATTTGTAATGCATTTTTGAATGTTCAGTTGGCTGAGTTTCATGTTTAATGAATAAAGTATATAATAATAATAAATTTGGTTGACACCTAGGACACTGGTAGTAACCCATATTAGCACCAGTTAATGATATTTGTGATACATTTTAAAATGTTCAGTTGACTGAGTTTCATGTGTAATGAATAAAAGAGATAATAATAATAAATTACAATAAAAATACAAAAACATTTTAAAGTAGAAATATTCTAAACAAATATATATATAACAGCTGAAATATTTGTCCAGTTAGCAATACAGCCAGGAAATAGGGCTCTTAACACATTCAGCACAGGTTCTGGAACATAGCCCAGTTTTCAGGACCTTATGAAAAATAACATCCTCCTCTCCAAAGGGAGGATGTTTCATTCATCATGGGCCTCTCAGGAAAAGGTCCATCTTCTATGACCAGCCAACACTGGTGACAGGTTTCTCCCATTTGTGCCCATTATGCTAGATCTGATTTCACTTTGAATTGCACCTAGAAACACACTAGTAAACAATGCAGTTTACACATTGTTGCACACAGTGGTGTTAGATGCATCACAATATCAATTTTGGTGTAGGAGTTACCACTTAAACTTCTGATTTCTTGTTTCTTTGATATTTTAACTTCCCTGACATGTATGGTAGTGCAATTCCTAGTCAGCGCTTCCTGACTCTTCTAATATCATTTATGTCCAGAAATGACAATATCTTACAGTTCTTTCCTTTTCATAAGCTTCCTATCATGTCCATTATATCTATATTGTTCTTCCTGCTTGTATATAGCATTAACTTCTTTACTCAAGGGGTCCTTAGGAGTAGCACATAGGCATCCGTATACCCTTGTCCAGATATCCATATCCATAGACATGGACATTTCTTCATAGTCCTTGACCACTTTGATCAGTAGAGTTGAGGATACTGTAGACATTGTCCCTTCTCTATCTTGCGAGGTTGGACATCAAAAAAGTTCCTGCCTCATTTCTGGAAGACAGATTAGGAGTTTGCAGATTCTTCAGCTGACATAACCAGCAGTACCTACTCTGATTTTGTTACTGATATCTTTACATCAGAAGAAGAAAAAAGAAATTGTGAATTAAATTTAACAATGTCGTTAATCTTTATTTACATATGGTCTTGGAAAAGATCATCTAATGGTTCATGATTGGGCATCTATCTTATAACCATGTGTCAGCTCTTTAAGATGGACTAGGATACCATGCATGCTTTTAGCAGAGTAGTGTTCAGTTCACTATTTCTTCCCCAAATGTTGTCCTTTTGTATTTTCTAGACACCCCTCCCCCAAATAGTCTTCTTTAAAAACATTAAAAAAATAATGTTACTGTCCTCTTGAAAGGGAGTGGATAGCTCTCTGATGATCATTGATGGCGTGAAACTACTTACTAGTTTTTCCTGTATTACATATCGTACTGAGGAGTATATCAGTTCTTCCAGAACTGATCGGGAGTCTCTTCAGACAGTCACGCCCTTGTGACCTCAAGAGTGGATTACTGTAATGCGCTCTACATGGGGCTGCCCTTGAAGAGTGTTTGAAGACTTCAGCTGGTCCAGAACGCAGCCGCGTGAGTGATTGTGGGTGCACCCAGGTACACCCACGTCACACCTATCCTCCGCGAGCTGCACTGGCTACCCATTAGTCTCCAGACCCGGTTCAAGGTGCTGGTCGTTACCTATAAAGCCCTACATGGCATCGGACCTGGGTACCTGAGAGACTGCCTCCTGCCGATTACCTCCCATAAACCGATTAGATCTCACAGGTTAGGTCTTCTCCGGATTCCATCTGCCAGCCAATGTCGGCTGGCGATTCCCCGGGGGAGGTCCTTCTCTGTCACAGCTCCAGCCCTCTGGAATGACCTAACCATGGAGATCCAGACCGTTATTACCCTTCCTGCCTTCCGCAAAGCCGTTAAGTCCTGGCTGCTCCAGCAGACCGGGGGGCTTTCGAAATATTCAGCCCCACGGAAACTGTGACTGTTGTGTATTTTAAAGTGTTGTTTTGTTTATTTATCCCCTTTCCTTGTTTATTGTAAGCCGCCTGGAGTCCTTCGGGAGTGGCGGCATACAAGACCAATAAACATCAACATCAAACATCATTATACTTCAGGTATAATCTGCCATTCTAGCCTCTTTTGAATTCTAGCCTCTTTTAACCTGATTTTGAATAAACAGGTTGGTTAGGAGTTTTTGGTGCTCTCTGAGCTTGCTTGTTTTCTTCCAAACATTTCATTACCCTAACTAGGTAACCTCATCAGTGCTAGCTGATCAGTGCTAACTGATGGTGTTATCTAGTTAAGGTAATGAAAGGTCTGCAAGAAAACAAGCAAGCTCAGAGAGCACCAAGGATCCATCATTTCAAATACCATCCTGATCTACAAATATTCTCCTTTATTGATATAGGTTGATCTTTAAACTGTCGCGTTTCACTTCTTTGCAAAAATGAAAAGCAGTAATGATTGTTTAAGAAAAGCATTCCAGGAATTATCAGTAGATTTATCTTGGCTTGTCTTATTCAAGTTCTTCTCTTCTGCAGAAATCTAAAAGCATACTTTCTTTGTTCCTTAAAAATGTACTTTAGTCTTTCCTTTTAATCATCTAAATAGGAGTTTCAAATAGGGAAATGATTTATAGCTGAGAAAGCAGCTAGAATGGAAGCCAAACCTGCAGTATCTTTTAAGTCCATAAATTTGTACAATTTAGCTTTTCTCCAGTCATCCAAATGCTCAAAACTGACTATGCCAATTGGAAGTAATAGTTTACTCATGCATTTTTCCACTATAGCTCCTATATACTGTAAGTCTTATAATTCAGGCATATTTAAGTTATAGCTGACCTTCAGATAAATGTCACTTGCAAAAAATCTTTTGAATTTTATATAGTGACATATTTTATTAAAGGGCCAAGCAACAAGTATGATTTGTAAATAGAGATTGGCAAACATAGCATATCTTTTGCAAGCAAAATACATTTCTGGCTGCAATAAGGATTCCCCTTCCATTATCTGAATATTTTTGCAATATGCTAAAATCAAAGAGGAATATCACAGAATAGCATTCTGCTTAATTTGTTCCTTGACATATACTCTAAATTAAAATGCTGGGTATCGTGTCTCAAATGTTGTAGAATTTGAAGACAAGACACAGAATTGTGACCTGTGCAGTTTCCAAAGTTCTTCTAATGCATGATGGAACATGTTTATAGCTAGAGGGATGCGTTTCCTGCTGGTAGGGTAGTGCAGAACTGGATTAATTTTGAAATTGGACAGGGACTTCAGATACAAGGGCTTCCTCCAATTTTCAAAAGAAACCTAAAATAATTCTGAATTTGGATTTTTCTTCATGCAATCATCTGAAAATAATTGTTCTAATGAATGGAGTACAGAGACGTTTGTGCAGTGTATCTAAATTTTGCTCTAAGTAGCAATCTGATAATTGTCTGAACAATACCACATTTTCAGGATTAGCAACTGCCTGTTTGGCATTTGCTAATGAGATAATACTCAATGGATTTTATAGATGTTCTAATTTTCATATTTAAACAACACTTGATCTGATTATTTTAAGTAGAAGTACACATTTCAGACAAAATTATTTCGTACACAAAGCCTTTGGTCAATTTTCAATAAAACCAGTATTCAAATTCTTATACTCTTAATACAGCGGTTCTCAACCTGTGGGTCGCGACCCCTTTGGGGGTCGAATGACCTTTTTACAGGGGTTGCCTAAGACCATCAGAACTCTTAAATCTTTGGACTCTAAAGCATGCTATGCCGCACTCTCTCCCCCGCGCACACACACACGCAAGCACACACCCACAAATACACACGCAAGCGCACAAGCAGGGTAGGAGGAGAAATGCAAATGTAAAAAAAAAATAGGGAGTCTATATGTGCATGTGGGGAGGGGGGGTAGAAATCTCAATTGCACTTCTGGCTCTTTTAAAAAGTTTGTGTAAATTGGAATGAGGTCAGATTTGGAGCTTCTCATTACACAAGGTTATTGGGTTCCAAGCCAATCAGAACGGAGGGGCGGGGTTTTGGCACCAGTCACTGCTTTTCCTATTGGGAAGACACCTGGTTATTAATGCTACTCGGTTGCACAAGCGGGACTTTTTACCCCCAGTTAACTCCCTGGCAGCCACTGAACAATCATAGAAAAAACTCTTGATCCCTCTAATTACGAGTTCTTTGGATGAAGATTTTTTTAATTATTATTACCAGTTTTGCTTGGCGATGTGGGCATTTTCATTTTTCAGTGCGTTATAATTACATATTGTTTTTGTGATTGATCACTATAGTTTAATTATGTTAAATTTATAACAATAAAAATACATCCTGCTATTTACATTACTATTCATAACAGTAGCAAAGTTACATTATAGAGTAACAACGAAAATAATTGTATGGTTGGGGGTCACCACAACATGAAGAACTGTATTAAAGGGTTGCGGCATTAGGAAGGTTGAGAACCGCTGCTCTAATAGAACAAGAATGCTATGAAATGGCCAAATACCATCTCATTTGATTAAAGAGTGAGCCATAGCATTATTTACTTATTTAACTGACGTGTATTTGCTGCCATTTAAAATCAGGTCTTCATGAAACTGACAATATAAAAATCTTGCATTCAGTAAATCTCATAAATATTATTTAAAAAGCTAGGTAGTTAATTAGTACTGAATCTCTTAGAGTGAAAAGCATTTCAAATATGAGGATTTTTCATTTTACATATCATCATCTTAATGAATTATTAATTTAGTTATCCATCCTTGATGAATGAGCTTCCAGATGTCATAAATAAATAAGTCAAAGAATATTCAACATATGGTTAAAGAAACTTGTGTTAATATGATCTTTGTGAGTAAAATAAAACAGGCTGATGTTACCAGTGATAATGTAACACCAACTTGAGGCACTGCAGAAAAAATGAGATTGCAATGCTTAAACAGTTAAATTCCCAACCAGCTTGGCTTAAGATTGCTGCTGTTCCTCTCAAGCTACTTAATCAATTGGCAATTGGCAATTTAATAAATTTATATGCCGCCCAATCCCGTAGGACTCTGGGCAGCTTACAGAACAAAAATAAAAGTAAAAGTTAAAATAAAGAAGAGATACAATTTAAAAAACAACACACCAAACATTCCGTTTAAGTGGGGCTGGACCTTGATCAACAGCCCCAGGCCTGCCGGAACAGCCAGGTTTTCGTGGCTTTTCGGAAGGCCGAGAGAGTGGGAAGGGTCCGGATCTCTGCGGGTAGATCGTTCCACAGGGCCGGAGCAGCTACAAAGAAGGCCCTCCCCCGAGGGGCCGCCAGCCGGCATTGTCCGGTCGACGGCACCCGGAGAAGGCCCAACCTGTGAGATCTTATTGATCTTTGGGAGGTATGTGGCAGGAGGCAGTCTCTCAGATATCCAGGTCCTAAGCCATGTAGAGCTTTAAAAGTAATGACTAGCACCTTGAAGCGCATTCTGAGACCAATAGGAAGCCAGTGCAGCTCGCGGAGGATGGGTGTAACATGGGTGTATCTAGGTACACCCGATATCGCTCGCGCAGCTGCATTCTGGACCAACTGTAGTCTCCGAACACTTTTCAGCGGCAGCCCCATATAGAGCGCATTACAGTAATCGAGCCTTGAGGTGACGAGGGCATGAGTGGCCATTCAGTCCAGATAGGGCCGCAACTGGTGCACCAAGCGAACCTGGGCAAAAGCCCCCCTGGTCACAGCTGACAGGAGGTGTTCTAATATCAGCTGTGAATCCAGGAGGACACCCAAGTTGCGGACCCTCTCTGAGGAGTGTAAGGTTTCACCCCCCCAGGCTAAGGGATGGAATATCTGGACTATCCTTGGGAGGCAACATCAATAGCCACTCGGTCTTGTCTGGATTGAGTGCAAGCTTGTTCGCTCCCATCCAGACCCTAACAGCCTCCAGGCCCTGACACATCACTTCCACTGCTTTGCTAAGTTGGCACGGGGCGGACAGATACAGTTTGGTATCGTCCGCATATTGATGATATTTAATCCCGTGCCGGCATATGATCTCACCCAGTGGCTTCATGTAGATATTAAATAGGAAGGGAGACAGGACCGAGCCCTGCGGAACCCCATATTTGAAGGGCCTAGGGGTCGACCTCTGTCCTCCGACCAACACCGACGGCGACCTGTCTGAGAGGTAGGAGAACCACCGTAAAACGGTGCCTCCCACTCCCACCTCCTGTAACCATCGCAGAAGGATACCATGGTCGATGGTATCGAAGGCCGCTGAGAGGTCAAGAAGCACCAGGATAGAGGAATGTCCTCTATCCCTGGCCTGCTAGAGATCATCGGTCAGTGCGACCAAAGCAGTTTCAGTGCAGTAACCAGGCCTGACTGAAAGGGATCCAGATAATCTGCTTCATCCAAGGTCCGTCGGAGTTGAAAGGCCACCACCTTCTCAACAACCTTCCCTACAAAAGGGAGGTTGGAGACTGGACAATAATTATTAAGCATAGCTGGGTCCAGGGAAGGCTTCTTAAGGAGGGGTCTTACCACCACATCCTTCAGAGGGTGCGGGAAAGATCCCTCCTGAGAGAGGTGTTAACAATCCTCTGGAGCCAGCCTTATGTCACCTCCCTGCTGGTCGAGACCAGCCAGGAGGGACACGGGTCCAGTAAGCAGGTGGAGGCAGTCACTGCTCCCATGGCCTTGTCCACTTCCTCAAGAGCGACAAGCTGGAACTCGCTCCAAGAAATCCGATCAAGGCCCTCCCCCGGCATCTCTGCTGGCACTGTCCAAGTGGAGTCTAGGTCTGTCCAAATCCAAGTGACTTTGTCCGACAGAAACTGAACAAATTCCTCAGCTCTTCCCTGTAAGGGCTCTCCCGCACCCCTCCCTTTCAGGAGGGAGCGGGTTATCCTAAACAGGGTGGCTGGGCGAGATTCTGCGGACACAATAAGAGCGGAAAAATGAGCACATTTTGCCGCCCGTATCGCCACTGAATAAGTCCTGATGAAGGCTCTTAGTTGTGTTCGGTCAGATAAAGATGCCACTGCAGTTTCCTTTTCCTATGTTGTATGTTCTGAATGCATATGGTTAACATACAATATATCATGTAGTATGATAAAAAGAAAGAAGTAAAAAAAAACTTACACTTATTCCTGAATTTATGATCTGACAAAAAAACACATATTTGGAATAGGTTGTTAAAAAGGCTTCTGGATGAGGACCTATGGTGGGTTAGATGTCCCTGTGAGCAGAGACAGTGTCATAGTGAAATCAGAACCAGGAAGCAGATTCTGAGAAAAATGTCCCTGCCAGAAGAATCAATCAAGAGATTGACTACTTATCTCTGTATAGCTGCTCCTTGTGAGGATGCTACAAGAATTGAGCTTCCTGTGGTTGATCATGAATTGAGCAGCTTGGGAACAAAGGGAATATCAACACTCCCAAATTTTCCCAAATTCTCAGTGTAGGCTTTACAGATACAGCTAGCGAAAACATTACTTCCTTAAACTCCTTTTGGATATAATCAATTTACAACTTAAAGGAGATATTCTGAACAGCAAAAAAGGAACAAAGTCAGTATGTTGTCTTATTTTTGAAATTAAGAAGATGTAGAAAATCCTTCCTTAAAAGATTTAAATTTAGAAGTAAATATCTTAACAAGTTTGTGACTCAAGAAAGTTTTAAACAGACGTAGGAGATGTAGAAAATAGAATACATTTTTTTCTGACAAAAGTGTCTTTGAAAATAGTAAAGTTAATTAGATAAAAGACCAGAACTTAGTGAGAATGCTGATTGTATATTATTAAGGAAAATAGATAATCGGTGAGTTTTACAAAACAAGAAGATAAAGGTATTATGAGCCACACAATGTGACTCTTAATTACAGAGAGCTAATTGGCTGTAAAGTGTTAAAGACAGAGAAAAGCAAAACCGAAAAAAAGAGAAGTATGCATTTAACTTTCACCCTAGCTATAAACATACTTTTACTTTATCATAATGGCAACCACAAGAAAAGATGCAAAATTAGAAGGAAGGAGAGGTTCAGCAGAACAATTTATACATAGTGACATTTCATTAGATTTACTGCAGAAAATGTTTGAGGAATTTGGCAAGAAGATGGCTGCAACGGTTGCCAATAGTTTGGGTGCTTTCAATGAAAGAAATGAAAGAAAGATTTGCAGCAGTGACGTGTGGTGAGGTTTATGGCTGGTGAGGCACTGACACAGGGGTTTCAATTTTTTTTAGACTTAAGATGGGACAAATTAAAATTGTCACTGTTAGGAAGAACTTCTGTGGTGAAAATTAATGTTTTGCTGAGAATGATGTTTCTGTGTCAAGACAATACATATTTTTACAAGTGATGTAGTATTCAAAATGGCAGAAGATATGACAAGTGGGGGGGAGACTCTCAGGTTAAATATAACGTGCTACAAGAAGCAAAGTATAGAAGACTGAGGTTTCTTGGATTTGAAATTGTATTTTGCAGCTTGATGTTTGAGCAGAGAAACCCATTCTTTGCCTTTTAGAGTTAAATGACTATGACCTGAAGTTTGGATGGCATGGATATATGTTATAATAAAGTTAAAATTAACATGTATTTTAAATACCATTTTTTTAGATATGCCATATTGAGCATGTAAAATATATAGAAAACCAGACTATGCCTGAAAACATTTCTGTGGATTACAGTGCATAGAAGCAATAGAGGGCAAACAAAAACAAATAGTTAACATACCAAGAATTATTGCAAAATGTTTAAAAGGAATATAAAATCAATCTATAGAGAGAGCAACTAATAGCAGAAGAATGGTTGTCAATGGTTTTGCCATTTACAGTTATCAGAAAGATTCAAAATGGATAAAAAGACTTCTGGTATGGAACAAAGAAATAAATTGAGGTATTGTTGTGCATTGATGATGAACATATAATTGCTAAAATGTATCAATTTTTGTTGACACTTGAAACAGGAAGAATGGGTTACAGGTCAGCTGATTATTTTTGATTATAATATGCAGATGGATCCGTGGGAAAATATGATTTTAAAAGAGTTGAAATTTTCATTATGTTACGATTTTAAGGAGAATTTTTATAAAATAATGTATGGACATTAGAGGTGGATTGCTCCCACTTTGACTCAGATCAGGCAAACAGGTAGTAGCGGTGGTGGGAGGCTCCGCCCACCCATCCAATTGCTCCTGTGCATGTGCAAAACATACATGAGTGAACCGATAGTTTAAAAATAGAAGCCCACCACTGGCGGACATGTGAAAAATCTTAAACATGGATTAAAATACATACATTGATACAATGGATTTTGAAGTTTAATATTCAATTGAAGCCAGAACGTCTCCATTTAGGATTGATGAACAGTTAGAAAATACTATAGAAGATTGTTTCAATTTTTTTAATTAGACTATACTTTGTCAAAAAGAGAAACAGCTTAATTTTCTTAGTTTTATAAAACCTAGTATTGTTCAGAGTAGTTTCTGGCTTTTAGTTTCCATAATTCCCACCTAGAATCAATGTCGTAGAAAAGAGTATATTGTTGAAACCTAAGGAATAGATAGTATCTCAACGCTGTCATGGAGTTGAGACTTGATCTTAGATAAAATACCCAAAACTTGGTAATTCCTATTATATTGTAATGTCATTGAATTTCAGATTGCAATTTACACATACATTTTACTATATTTATTCTATATTTATTAAAGGTTTAGGTATCATGTGATTGTTATATGAAAAAAAACATGCACTTTCTATTACCCAGTGTTGGCGAATCTTTTCGGCACCGAGTGCTGAAATGGGTGCATGGATGCATGTGCCAAAAACTGAAAGAGCAGACACCCAGCGCATATGCGCGATGGGCAGCTGCTCTTCCAGTTTTCACTGTACACATGCGCACCAGCCACCTGGTCTTCTTGTTTCTGGTGTGCATTTGCATGCAAAGACCAGAAAGCTGGTGCGCCAGAAACTGGAAGACCAGGGTGGCCGGTGCGCATGCACGGACCATAAACCAGAAGACCAGCTGCCCAGCATGTGGATGCGCAACGGGTAGCTGGCCTTCTGCTTTGTTTCACTCCCGTGCACGTGAAGACCAGGTGGCCGGTCCGCTGGAACCTGGAAGACCAATGGGTGACAGCTCGCGTGCCCGGAGAGATGACTCTGCGTGCCACTTCCGACATGTGTGCCATAGGTTCGTCATCATGGCTATAGCCTAAAAGAAGACACGACTTTTAAATTAAACCTCATGGCATCTATTTGCAGTAAATCAATGTTATGATTTATAGTTTGTTGTATATATAAACTGGAATACAAAGAAGAGTTGCAACCTTGCTTCAGGCCGCTCAATTAGTTGTCGGCAAAAGGAAATAGGAAAAAAACCCTTCAAAATAGAAAGGCAACCAGATGAAAGTCTTTTGCTATTTTAGGTTGTCACTCACTACAAAGAAAGAGAACTTACCGCTAGAATGTTAGGAAATGATTCAGTGCATTAATGAGAAGTGAATGGGCCTAGGAATCAGGGAGGGTGACTTATGGAAAGAACTTTTATCAAAAGGAGAAGAGAAAAAAACAGCATAAAAAGATTTTAAAGAAAAATTGGGGGCCCCTACCATTTCTATTTTCAAACTATAGGATTGATTCAGGATAACCCATATCTCAGTATCATATCCAGCATGGAACATAAACTATGCTTGGGTTTGAAAAACAAATCCAGAATGCCATGTTAGTATCATGCCTTTAAAAGGGAACATATTTTGCCTATAAAGAAGCCAGATAGGTTGAATAGATGTGCTTCATGGATCAGCAAACCACATTCTTGGTTTTTTATGTCTGACTGGCTGGCTATCATCTATCTATCTATCTATCTATCTATCTATCTATCTATCTATCTATCTATCTATCTATCTATCTATCATCTATCTATCTATCTATCTATCTATCTATCTATCTATCTATCTATCTAATCTAGCCACCCACCCTGTTTCCCTGAAAATAAGAGTCTCCAGATAATAAGCTGAATCGGGCTTTTGAGCGCATGTGCCAAAATAAGTCCATCCCCCAAAATAAACCCTCACTGAAAATATTGCAACACAGCAACAGCCATAAGGTGATCACACTCACTGCCTCCTGCACCTCAAAAATAATAAGACCTCTCCAAAAATAAGGCCAAGTGCTTATTTTGGGGATCAAAAGAAAATAAGACCGTGGCTTATTTTTGGGAAAACACAGTATCTATTTATCTATCTATCATCTATCTATCATATATCTATCATCTATCTATCTATCTATCTATCTATCTATCTATCTATCTATCTATCTATCTATCTATCTATCTATCATCTATCTATCTTGAAGAAGAGGTCTTCTCCTTTAGTTCAATTTCCTTTTGGGTAGCCAGAGGTACTCCTGGGAATGTCACCTTTACAGGAACTAATCACAATGAAGGGGATTAAAGTGGGAGAGGGAAGTTGACAAGGAAATAGATTCAAAATATTCTAAGTCTTCACCTGGGCATGGCTATTTTGTTGGGTAGATGGTGAATGACCCTGTTGTCCCTCTTGCCTTCCACCAGGAAAACAGCAAAGTATTGTGCCTCTGGTTCCTGTGAGCAAGAGAAAAAACCAAATAAAAAACCTTTTTGAAAAATGACCTATAACTTTCTTGATGTCTGCAGGGTTGTATAGTGCAGAGGTGTCAAACTCAAGGCCCGGAGGCCGGATCCGGCCCGCAGGATGCTGAGATCTGACCCACAGGGCCACCCTGGAAACAACCCATTTTGCTGGCAAAGCTTTCAGGCATCCTTGACACGAGTGACGTATAGCAGGCCAACCTGACCCCACTTCCTGAGGTCAAACACAACGCTGATGCAGCCCTCAATGAAATCGAGTTTGCCCCCCCTGGTGTAGTGCATTGTGCAGTCTTGTAAATAGAATTGAAAGGAACAGATTTCCATGACAAAAAGCTCGTAACGTATCAGATAGCAACTGGTGTCTTGTGATCAAAGGAAATGAGGAGAAGAATCATAATCCTTCATCATGGAGAGGCATAAACCCAGCTTATGTGTGTGACCAGAATTTTAAAATACCTTTAACACCTCCACAGGCTATTTTCCCTCTGACTTCCAAGTTATGGCCGTTGGATTTTCTTTTGTGGAAGGGATTCTTGAGGTTGGAGCTGGGTTTTTCCTTTTTTTATATTTTGCTTTAGTTTAACTAAACTAATTAACAAAAAATGATAAAACCAAAAAAAGACAAACATAAAAAAGACAAATTAAATCTCGATCTGTAGAATAATATAATCAGCCTTTTTATTATAGGTAATAAACCTTTTTATTTATTATATAAACTTATAAAGGGAGTTTAGAAGAGGAAGCAAATACATTCCCTCAATCTGTGATTGTAAATCCCAGTTGCCCATCGTTATAATCTTTTATAAAAGAATAATCTTTTTTGTTATACACTCACAGTACTTCTATATGTCTTCAAATAATGAAAACTTCCAGATTTGGGTTTCATTCACATCTTCCACCCATATTACTCTGTCTGAAAGCAGACAATGAAAGACGGCTCTGACCTATGTAGAATGTGTTGACAGACTTTAGATGTTTCATTATGAAGCTTCGCATTCTGTTGTTAAAAATAAAAGAAATATATTTTAAAAGATTAATTTGCATATTGCTAAGGATCTTCTTCAGCTTAGCATCTGTTGTAAATGAAGAACTTCTGTTAGCCCATGATCTCCCAGATGGGGCTGAGGTACAATTTTCCATTGCTAAATTAAGGTTTGGGTTATGAGAAGATAATAGTCCATCTAAGTGATGTATAGATCAAATATCAAACTGGATGGCACAAGACAGCTTGCTCTCTGAGTTCATTTGATGGTTCTGATCCATTCTGGAAAATGGCAGTGATGTTGATACCATATGGTACTACCGTACGTAGCATGCTTATATGGAAGTGTAATGGGTTCTTATAGACACACACAGTGGATATATCTCAGTGACAGAATAATGTATTGAAAGTAAGAAATGGGACTTCATGTATTGGATTATATTGGTAACGTTAGTTGATTGGTTGAGGGATTAAAACTAGCAAGAGTTCCAAGATCTGATGGTGTTTGCATTTAATTATTAAATCATTTGGATTCAACTGGATTGGGGAGGACTTGGTCTATCAATGCCTCATTCTATTTTGCTAATAGAGTGCGAAAATAGAGATGCTAAATAGTGTCTTCCTTTTATATATGCCTTTTTTAAAAAAAATGTTAGTTATTGATTACATTTATACACCATCCATTCCAGTCTGAAAAATGATTCTTATTTGCCAGACTAGACTCCCTTGCATTTAATTTCCCCTTTCCTTCAGGTTTTCCATTTCTCTTCTCCCTTCCAAAGCAGTGTCCATGGCCATTAGCACCTTGGATTTATGTAGTCTTGGTTTTTTCCCTGTCTAGAACACAGGTGTCAAACTCACAGGGTCATGTTGCTGTCATGTGACGTATAATGACATTTTCCCCTTCGCAGAACTGGGGTGGGTGTGGCCTTTGGGTGATGCATCCGGCCCGTGGGCCGCCAGTTTGGCACCCCTGCTCTAGAAGTATCCTGTTGCACCACTCATGTATAGCCTCTTACCTCTAATGTAAGTAAACTATATAGGGTTAAATAGAAAATATTAGATACAGAAATAACCATGCCTAAGTAGCATCTTCTATTTTATGATGGATTATACAGAAATTTCTACCACTTATTAGTTTGTAGCACCAAATTAAGCACACTTTGTTTAATTTGACTTGAATGGAATTATGGTTGTCTAATAATATTTAGTTTGTTTGCTATTCAATATAATTTTGATCCTTATGTGAATTTTTTAAAGTAATTTTGTCTTCTGTCTTAGTATCAGTTTTCCAAGTCATTATTCTTCTTGGCGCAATGCTTTGAAGCAGTGGTGGGTTGCAGGCGGTATGGGCATATCGGTGCCAGGAGCACCGGGTACCATTCCGGTGTGGTGCTTTGGAGGGCCCGCCCGCCTGCCCGCCATCCTTACCTGTATTTGATCTCTTCGGAACTTCCGCGCACGTGCAGAGTATATGATGCCTGTGCAATGCTCTGGCAAGCAACTGAAGCATTGCGGAGGCATCGCGCAGCATCGCAGGAGGTAAAGATGGATGTGCATGCTGCGTGCACGTGCACTGCACACATTCATGTGATGGCCGCCGGACCCTGTTGCACCGTACCAGTTGCAACAGGATCCAGAACCCACCACTGCTTTTAAGACTACTTTTCTGTATCCAAATATATCACAGTTGGAGGTTAGTGTTATAATGTCCCATTCCCATCAGTAGGTTAGGACCTGATCTTTCCTCTGAACTTACATCAGGTATTTTGTGTAACAGTTATTAGCTTTGCATAGCAGTTAGTATTGCTTTAAAATTATGTTCTCCCTTCCTCAAAACTAAGAAAGTTGATTTGAAAAAATCCAAACTTTTCTTCTAAGCGTTTTTGTACTTGTAAAAATGTGTAAAATATTGCATTTTTGAATATTTTCATTATTTGTTGAGATTTTTCTAAACTTTACATAACTGTTGAAAGTAGTGTTAACAAGCATCATCTATCAACTTAGGGGAGGTATTTGTCCACATTCTCAAGTAGCTAAATAAATAATAATAGATTTGTTTTAGAGTTGTTTACAAGAAAATTATTTTAAAAGTGTCACTTTTTTTCTTTTTAATTGAAATGTGTCCTTTTCTTTGATTAAGCTCCATTTAATATTGTAAGATTTCCATAAGAGATATGACCCAACCTACCCAAACACAGAAACCCATTTCTCCTGAAAATGAACTAGCTGTAAATCTTTAAGAAAACTGAAAATCCAGGTCCTCTGTAATATCAATAAGCTGAAACAAACAGGAAATTCCCAAAGTAACTCTTATTTTTCTTATTAACTATTTTCTTATTTATTTAGCGTATGGCAATTCCTCTTATAGCTCTTAGCAATTACATATACCACTTTATAGTGCTTTTACAGCCCTCCCTAAGTGGTTTTACAGAGCCAGCCTATTGCCCCCAACAATCTGGCTCCTCATTTTACTGACCTCGGAAAGATGGAAGGCTGAGTCAACCTTGAGCCTGGTGGTATTTGAACTGCCAAATGGTGGGTAGCCTGTAGTCAGCAGAAGTGGCCTGCAGTACTGCACTGCGCCACCGAGGCTCAGTAAGCTTATCAAAGCAATTAGATCAAAGGACTCATTTGTCAAATTCTCATCTGCCTAGGAGGCAATGCAAGCTAATGACAAAAATAACTTGGCTTTTATTCATGAAAGTAGCAAATATTAAGGTTTGTTTGTTTGTCTGCTTCATTAAACAAAGAAAGCAACTCTTGTGAGGAAGAGTATTTGTTCCCTTCTTCTCAATGAATGTCATTCCGCCCAACTGAATTGATCTTTGTATATGTATATAGCATTACCAAGTTCAGTCATTCTTCCTAGTATGAAAACAACATTTCTGAAAGAATTATGGCTTGTCTATCACTGGTAAATGTATTAAAATTCATGAGGTATTGGATTTCGCTGAAGCGAATAGAACAAGTGTATAATATCTAAAAGCCTAGAAAAGCTTCTAGATGTGGCCAGGAGTGATTAATTTAATATTTCATATGTGTGCTGTATAAAGAAAATTTGAATGTTCATTTTTGATTACCTTTCTACCTTTTTTTTCCTTTGCAGTGTGTGCTTTATTTGTGGGCCTTGAAAATTCTTTATCCCAAAACACTGTTTTTACTGCGTGGGAATCATGAATGTAGACATTTAACAGAGTATTTCACATTTAAACAAGAATGTAAGTATGATTCAGAATGTCTTCTTTTGATTCTGTTCCTTTTTTGAGAGAGTGTTAAAAATCTCATTCAGGAATAAAACAAGTAAACTAAATACCATTTTTAAAACATGCATTTAGATTTTTCAAAAATTCTCATGGATAGTTGCCATCTAAAAGCATTCATCCCTTGATCTTCAAATGTGATTATACTTCTTGAAATGGTATCAGGATTCTGTGAGTTTACTTTGACTGAATTAATGTTACATCTTCCTCTGGCACCATATGAATTCCTGGTTTTCCATGTTGTCAAAGTTTCAGAAATGTATCCTTTTATGTTATCCAGTGATGGAGTGCAAACAGGGATGGAGTTTCTGAAAGCAAATTGTTCTTATTTCCACCATTATCCAAATTCATCCATAAAGTAGCCTAAAACTGAAATTAAGCTTGCATACATCTGCAGTAAAAAAAATTATTACAGCAGATATATTTCAGTTTCATTGATCTCAAGTAAAAGGTCAGGGGGCTGCAGTCATAAATGTTGAAAGGATGCATTTGACTTTAGCCATAAATTGTAGTTCTCTCCAAAATTGAAGAAAAGAACATTAAAGAGTTGGTTTCCCATTCTAATCCCTACTGTTTTCTACCTCCTTTTTCCTATTTGCTCCTCATTGCTTTCTCATTTGATAGTTCCATCAAAATATGGTGTGGTCAGATTAGGGGAGTTGCGACCTATGAAAATGTGTACAGTGGTATTTAGTTTATGAGCAGAGAATGAAAGGTCTATTAATTTACTTGACTGTGTCATAATTTATTGTTTCTTTACTAAGCATAATTTATAAGTTAGCATTTCAGATTAATTTTATGTTCTAACTTATTTATAGCTATGATTGTATAGATAATTAACGAAACGCAGAGGGGAGATTTTGGAAACTGACCTATCCTTAAATAGGGTGGAAAATGTTTAATGGAATATAGAAAGAAATTTAGTTTTTTTAAAGAAACTTTTGCATTGACTAAAAAAATATTAATAGCTTTTAGTGGGACCTTTTAACACATTTTAAGACTTATTTATAGTGTATGAAATTAATTGCTATTACTACATAATTGTAAATTTAATTTATTGTGCTTTTGCAGAATGACACTCAAAGTAACTCAACAAATTTATTAAAAAGCTGGAAATTTGTGAAAGTTAACTGGCAAGCAGAAAATACACCTTACCTAAATATAAAATGCATAAAATCTATAACTGAGCTACAAATCATGTTCAATCCAAGTCAAAGAGGTTATCCCAATTAAGTCACCAAAATGAACTACAAATGTTTCACATGAACAAAACATATTTCATATGATACCCAAAGAACATCAAGAAAGACATTAAATTCATATTTCAAATTTCATTGAGATGAAATGTTTGCTTACACAGATAGTCCTCAAATTACAATACTTCATTTAGTGACTGTTCAAAGTTACACCTGAAAAAAGTGACTTATGACCATTTTTCACACTTGCATCGTTGCAGTATGCCCATAGGCATGTGATCAAAATTCAGATGCTTGGCAACTGACTGCTATTTTTAAAAATTACGGTGATCATGTGGTCACCTTTTGCAACCGTCTTACGAGCAAAGACAAAATTCGCTTGACAGAAGTGTTACTAACTTAACAACGCTGGCAAGAATGGTCATAAAACAGGGGAAAACTCCCTTAACTACTGTTTCACTTACTAACAGAAATTTTGGGCTCACTTTTGGTTGTAAGTTGAGGCCTACCTGTACACAAAAGCTTTCAATTGTTTTATTTATGTAGACAGACATTTTCATAAGACTGACTCTTTGCTAATACTAATATCACAACATAGGTGTAGATAGCAACAACCAGCATTCTTGGCCAACTTTATATTTCCATTTCTTTATTTTCATTTTTTATTCCTTTTATCATTACAAAAGGTAAAATAAAGTATTCAGAACGTGTGTATGATGCCTGCATGGATGCCTTCGACTGCCTTCCCTTGGCTGCTCTGATGAACCAACAGTTTCTATGTGTGCATGGTGGCCTGTCTCCTGAGATCAATACTTTAGATGACATCAGAAAAGTAAGTTTGGAGAGCAAGTATCCAAAATACTCCTTGTATACATCTGGGATGCCTGTTCTGGATCAGGGTAAAAATGTTTATTGCTAAAGAGGTTCCCAATGACCTATTATATTATGATCTAATTTTGCATATCCAGTTGACATAGATTACTAAAAGGGATGCCATGTAATTTTAGATTCTGCATTAAAAGTTCAGTTTTTTCTCCTAAGTAACTATATTATCACAGCCTGAATGGTAGATTGTGGCAAGGAATCAACACAGTATACTTTATACTATATTTTAACCGGTTTCAAGATTTATTACAAATCATTTTAGGAGTTACAGACAATGGCCTTTTTGTCTTTTAGCAATTACTTACTCTTTTGAAAACTAATTTGAGGATTAAAGTCATGCTGTTCCATCACATCAGTAGTCTAAAAGCTGGGCATAAAATATGTAATTGAAGATGTGTCACTTTAAAGTTTCCCAATTAGGACTTCCAGCTGATGTCGCGGTGATATTGTATGCTAGGAGTAGGTCTCTGTGCTCCCATGGCCAGTTCTCCCCGTTGGAGGGCTCTGAAAGGAGCTAAAGCCATCCTGTAGGGGTGATGAAGAAAAGAGGTGTGCCCACTAGGTTGTGGAGAGCAGCATGTTTTCCCTCTCATCCATGACAAGAAGAGGGAGCCATTATGGCTGCCATGGCAACAAAGATGTGCAGAAGCACTGTAGAAGAACAGTGACTGGATCTGGGTGAGAAGATTCTTTTTTTATTTAGACCCTAAATAAAAAAGAAAAAAATCCAGGAACAGAGACTCTTAGAACTATTTCTTAAAGCAGCGAGCAACACTAGAGAGAAAAACTCTAGACCCAAAAGAAAGGAACTAAAGGGAGAAAAATTAAAGACCCTTTAAAACATTAAAAATGGATTTTTAAACCGGGAAGGAGTTATTTTGGAAAGGCATTATAAAATGCTGGTACTATCTACTTGAATAGCCGACTTTGCTTCCATAAATTCAACTAAAATTGGATTAATCAATTTATTAGACTTGAAACAATGGTGAAACCTAAGATGTGGGCACCATCTACTGGTGAATGGAAAATATACCATACACCTACAAGCCTGGCAAAATTCCTAATAAGAGAAATAAATAACATTCATCTGGACGACTGTGGTGATTCTTACTATTCTATAACTATCTACTTTATGATTAGTGGAGACTCTATTATGAGAATAAGGAAGATTCTTAAGTAAAATAAAGTGACTTTTGATTTATGGAAGCTGCCTGAACTACTTAAATGGAATTGATTAATAATCCTGAGATGTAAAGAACTATGATTGTTGAACTTTCTGAGGAGCAACATTGGATTTGAATATATTGTTTTTGAATGATTGAGTAAGACTTACTAAAATATGACAAGATTTCCTCCATCAGGGGGAAATGAGTGAGATTTCAAAAAAAAAAATGGCATTGATGTTTCAAAGCATTGGGATACTATGACCAAGTATCACAGAGAGATAAAGAAACTATTGCAAGGCATAAATGGAAAAATAGCAAATATCCTACAACTGATAATGAATGAAAATCAAAGAGTCCAGGAAAGAGAGGAGATGGCAGAAAGAATGGAGGAAAAGAGAGAACAGACAAACCAGCAAACAAAGCAAGAAGATGAGAAGGAGAAGATGATAAAAATAATAATGACTGATGAAATAAACCAAGGGAAAAGTACTTTAAGAGATTTAAAAATGGAATTGGATAACCTGGAAGATACTTATGAAAGAGAGATAGAGGTTTGGGTGGACAATCTGGAGACCTGGCAGCTTAGGAGGATAGAGATGGGAGAGATACTCAGACTGAATGGTGAAGACACAGATGCTGATAGAGACAAAGATCCAAACAAGAAGTATGGGAGGCAAGCTAAGAAATTAATAAGAAATATTAATGGGAAAGAAATGATGGATAGAAAGGATTTTTTTCCTTTTTTTCTAATATAATGATGGCCCGATTAAAAACTAGAATAAAAATAGAAATAAGAATACACACTTTTATATAAAGCAATAGTTAGATGGAAAAATTGGAGGTTGAAAGATGGTATTATTAGGTATGTTTAAATAATAAGATGATTGGTACTTGAATGGCGTATTATGACTTTGAACAACCAAATAATGAAAGACTATGTCTTAATATAAACATGTGTATTAACATTAGTAATGGTGGCCTGTTTAAAAGCTAGAATAGATAGAAATAAAAAATAGGGGAAATATTAGCAGATATAATTTTTATATAATAGACTATAAGTATTAATTAAATGAAAAGATTACCGGTTGAAAGATGGTATTCCTATGTACACTTAATAATATCAATGGCATTAAAATGGAACATTGAAATATTGAATAACTACTTTAAAACAAACATGTATATCAATACTATCAATAGGATTATACAAGTTTGATTAATGTAACAACTATTATTATTATTAGTAGTAGTATTAATATTATTATTGCTATTTGTATAAAAATGAATTATACACAGAGGCCACACTGTTCATGTATTGATATTGATGTGTATTTAAAAATAAAAATCCAATAAAACATTTTTAAAAAGTTTCCCAATTATTTGCTTTGGATGTATCAACTTTTATCTCCTCTGTCAGCCCAGATCCAAAAGTAAAGCGCATAAAAGATAAAAGCTGCCCTCAACCTCCGCAGTCTCAAAGGGTTTAAATTGGAGAGGAAACTGAGAATAATTTCATTCAGAAAGGGGATGCCCTTTCTGAGCCAAGGTGGTGCAGTGGTTAAATGCAGCACTGCAGGCTACTGCTAGATCAGCAGGTCAGCGGTTCAAATCTCACCGGCTCAGGGTTGACTCAGCCTTCCATCCTTCCGAGGTGGGTAAAATGAGGACCCAGATTGTTGGGGGCAATATGCTGACTCTCTGTAAACCGCTTAGAGAGGCCTGAAAGGCCTATGAAGCGGTATATAAGTCTACTGCTATTGCTATTGCTATTCTTTATGCAAAATATTTCTTCATTAGTTTGTTTAAGCCAAGCAGATCTGATTTTATTTATAGCAAGTCATCAGTGTTTAAATGTTGTTCTGGTTTAAATAGAATTAAAGAGCTTTATTATTAATATGTACCTAGGGAGTTATTCCGTTGATGGAATTGATTTCCTCTATACATTCCCCTGATCAATGAAAGAATAGAAAGGCTATGTGGAAATCAGTTATGAAATAGAAATGCCACATTCTCCAAGATGAATTTGCAATGCAGTATACAAATTTCTCAATCAATATGGCTGCAAAGTGGAGAGGTCTACTTAATGTTGATTTTTCAGTGTTCTATATTGTCATCCAAACAGCCTTTGACACTATGTGAAACAGTTCACAATTTCATCCTATCCTCTAGATGAGGATTCATTCAGAATGGGAAGTACCGTTTTGGCTATTATGTCTTAATTGGCCTTTAAAAATCACATCAATTGCCTAAAATAAATTGCAGCACTTTACTTTGTTATTGTTGTTGTTGTTCCCATTGTTTAACTCATAACAAAATTTAAATGGTATTAAGGCTGCCTTCTTTGATTTATTATTTTTTAGTATTAAGTGTTTATTTTTCAGGCTGAACAAAACTGTTTCTGGTTTAGAAATATTTTATTGATGTCAGTTGTTTATAAAAATTAATTGTTTCATTTTATGTCAAAGTGATTTAAGTATCAGTCAGAAGTTAGCCTTAAATATGGCCTGGATGGGGCAGAAAGTACATAGGTTACTTTCTTAGGTGATCTTTGTTAGGAGCAGGATAGGGAAATTAGTCCTCCTGGTGTTGCTGGACATCTCATCAGACTTCAGTCCCATCCACCATGAAGTCTTCTCAGCCATCTGCAGGGATTGAGAATAACTTCTGTCTGAATGGCCAGTGGCAGTCATGGGGAGAGAAGTTGTATCTTTGGGCATAATGTTAGCCCTTTTCATCCTGCTGTTAAAAAGCTGTATGTAGTTGTTGGGGTGGATCATCCAGGTGAAAATCTGAGGTAGTACAGACCTATATTCTCAAACTACCTTTTCTGAATTGCATCTGCCTTGTCTAGTGAGATTTGGAAGGAAAGGCTTAATGAGAGTCCCACTATTAAGGGAATGTCAGAGAGAAATCTCACTGTTGGGCTCCTTGGAATGGAGCAACTTGGTCCAGATGTTTATTCTGTCCTTCCCTATTAGTATTTGGAAGAGCTGGAAAGAGATGGGTCTTTAGGAGAGCATTTGCAGTTGGATGATGAATTATCTGCTGCAAATGAGGATGAATTAGATTACTGGTATGTTACAATAATTACTGTTTTATGGATTATTGGTTTCAATTCTACTGGTTGGTATAACTGCTCAGACCCTTAACAGGGCAGCATAAAAACTGAAGTAAAAGTAGTGGTTAAAATGCATGAATCCATTTGAGTTTTGAAAAATTCTAGTTATGTTCAACTGTTCAATACAGTGTCCTGGAAATAGAAATTCAAAGGATTTTAATTCATGGACCAATTTACATTGTATGTTATAAGTTGTTCCCCGAGGGTTTTTCCAACTATGTTATTTGTAACAGGATGAAGCAGCATACAACTAGGCGACTATGGTGTTGTGTGTAGGTGCTGCTGTCTACTTACTGACAGGCTGATATGTCGACAGTTGCACGGAGTACTATAATTAATATGTTTCTTTGTTTTTTAAAAAATTATGGTATGACCATGACAGTTGTCATTATGTTTTTGTAGTAAGGGTCCCTATCCTTTTGTCAAGAAAGCATTCTCTCAATCCAGTGTGAACATCGTCAACATTTCTTTTTGTAATTTGTTGCTTTCCTTCAAAAATTTTTATATAGAGAATATTGTAATGTTGTGAGGTCCATATTTGTAGTATATAAACACTGTAGTATATAAGCCCCCAAAGATTTGTGTCAACTTCATTAACTATGACATCTTAGTGAGGTACTCTCTATATATAATGTCTTAAAATTTTCAGCATTGTGGATCACTACAACATTGTGTAGCTATATTATTACAACCACTTTCTTGTGGCTTTAAGACTCAGTTGTAGTTAAGATAGAAAGGTATAAATACAAGATGTCAGCACAAATGATAAGATAATTCTAGTCAAAAGTTGCTTTGGTTCTTCTGATCCAGACATTCCCTTAGCCTTTCTCTTTATGTTCTCTTTCTCTCAGTTAGATCGATTCAAGGAACCACCTGCATATGGACCTATGTGTGACATCCTCTGGTCAGATCCACTAGAGGACTTTGGAAATGAGAAGACTCAGGAACATTTCACTCACAACACAGTCAGAGGGTGTTCATACTTCTACAGGTGAGAATACTTACTTTTTAAATATATGAGTTGCTGTTTTGTAAGCCATTGTTATTCCTTGAGCATGTACATATATCTTGGCTTCTCCATAAAAAAAAGTATAATTTCTGGCTAAAAATTCACTTTGAGGGGGCTGTGAAGAAGATGCATGTCAAATGAGATTTTATTTCATCTTAAAATATTGACTCACATTTGAAAATTTCCACAAAAAGACTTATGAAACAACAAATTGTATTATAGCAGAATTTAATGTGAATCTTGCAAAAGCACAAAGCAAAAAGGGGAAAATGAAAGATGCTAAAAATACAATAAGAGGAACAAATGAACAAAGAAAAGGAGACAGACTGATATTTCTCTATGATATAACTTTCATTGTGGGTTAGTTTGAATTTAGACTTCCTCAGTTTTACTCTAATACTGCTGAAAACCAATAGAGTTGTAGGGTAGATCCCAATTACAGGTAGTCCTTTGACTTGGTCTCAATCACAACTGAGCCCAAAATTTCCATTGCTAAGCAAGACAGTTGCTAAGTGAGTTGCATTCTATTTTACAATCTTTTTGTCCCAGTTATTAAGTGAACCATGCAGTTTTTAAGCAAATCAGGCTTCCTCCATTGACTATGCATGTCAGAAGCCAGCTGGGAAGGTTACATGCTCAAAAGATTCTGTATAATAGGCCAGTCATAAACCATAGATCCTAGACTAAACATAATCCCACTGGAGCGAATATAGAAAGAAAGGCAAATGGACATTAAGAAACAAGGGAATGTCCATATGATACTGGAATTTGTCTTTTATCTCAGAATGTAAACTATTGAGAAAGACAGAAGACAAATACAATTACCACCTCTGCTCATGCTGTGATGGGATTAAAGCTGAAAGAGCATGCAGCTGTTGATAAGGCAACCATGAACTGAAATAAAATTGTTATTGTCTTTCAACGTTGACATTCTGGTTTATCAGCAAGGTCAAATAAAATGGAGTGGGTCAATTCACATCAGAGAACCGTCAGATCTTATGCTGAAAGAAGAAAGTCATAAAAAATATGGAGTGTACATCGAGAAAGGGAGAAAGAGAGAGAAAGAGACAGATATGATAGAATGTTCTCATTTGAATCTGAATAGTCCACAGGGATCAAATCTGTGCTGCAACAATAGATTAAATAGGCCTAATAAGGATTGTAACAGCTTGTAATCAGATCTCCGAAAAAGACGACTCACTAATATTAGAATATAGGGTTTGCCAAAGTTGACAACTAAATTAGCATTCTAAACAATGGAAAAATTTGGCCTTGGTGTATGAAAATTTGGGAACCTCAAGACGAGAGGAAACACCTTCAACACCATGGTCGTTCCACCAATGCTCTATGAATATGAAGGCTAAAAATCTCACTCGAACATTGAAATCAGAAATGAGGAAATTCTACAACAAACTAACTTCAAGTAACTTATAACATTAAAATGAAAATGGCACTTTTTACTGTCATATACTAAAATAGAGAAAGAAAAACAAAAGGAAAACATGTTTTCTTTGTGATTTTTAAAAGTCAACTCAAAAAATAGTGAAAAATAGGGTTAGAATTTTTTATTCTAACAAGATTTTTTTTCTAATAGATCAGAATTTAGATTTCGGCTTTAAAGGTAACAATGCAGAATTTGTCCACTGCCAGAGATGTAAGTTTAGTACAGATCAGCGAGCAATAGTTAAGTATTAAAAAATGGTTCATACACCATGGAAAGTCCATTAAAAGGGGTACAGTGTATCTGTTCTTAATTTCTATGGAGAAGAGGCAGAATAATGAAACATGGCTTCAGGATTCCACTCTATTCAAGTCATAAAGAAATAATTGGTTATTATAAGAGACTCCTGAATTTTTCTTTCAAGAAAAGAAGTAGAGCATCACAGCAGAAGAGTGAGAAACTTTCTAAATTTAGGTATTGTTGTACGGTTCAGGAAGGTTGCTGGTTTCCACATAGAGGCTGAGTTGTTAAGAGAAGATTTTTAGGTTAAGGAGTGGAACTAGTTTGTCATTCTACATCCAGTATACACGAGTTTATTATTTTGGCAACCTGCTTTTAGGTTAGTCTAGGAAGGCTCCCCAAGATAATCCTAATGACTGGATTCCTTTCCCATCGTTACTACCTCCTGTGCAATGGAGTTATTACCTAATTCATGAGGAATTGAAGCAATAATGGATAAAAACACATAAGTAGGCAGAACATTGGGACATGGTGGCTCAGTGATTAAGACTCTGAGCTTGTTGATCAGAAGGTGGGCAGTTCAAATCCCTAGCGCCGCATAACGAAATGAACTCCCGTTACTTGTCCCAGCTTCTGCCAACCTAGCAGTTTGAAAGCACCTAAAAATGCAAGTAGAAAAATAGGGACCTCTTTGGCAGGAAGATAACAGTACTCCGTGCCCCTTTGCTGTTTAATCATGTCAGTCACATGACCATGGAGATGTCTTCGGACAGCGCTGGCTCTTCGGCTTAGAAACGGAAATGAGCACTACCTCCTAGAGCTGGAAACAACTAGCATGCAAGTGCAAGGAACCTTTACCTTTAGGTAGAACATAAGTGGAGAAAGAAATTACATGGGGTCAACTAATATCACACCCTCACTTGTGTAATCTCCTTCAAGATGGAGAGAGGGCTTCAGAACCAACATATTCCAGATAAATACAATGATAAAATGAAAGTTAATATGAAATAAGAAACAAATTGATAAGAATTGTTATATAAAGAACATCACATAAGCGAAAGAAAAATCAGCCTAGTCCTTACATTCTCAGAAGCAGTCCAGGTCCAACCCCACTTGAATCCCGTTAACTCTTATCTAGCACCAATTTAGTGCTGACTATTAATTGACTAGATCCTCATGCATAGGCATGAGGAATAATAGCAATAGCACTTAGACTTATATACCACTTTACAGTGCTTTGCAGTCCTCTCTAAGCGGTTTACAGACTCAGTATATTGCCCCAATAATCTGTGTCATCATTTTACTAACCTCGGAAGGATGGAAGGCTGAGTCAACCTTGAGCCTGGTGAGATTTGAGCTGCCGAATTACAGTCAGCTGGTAGTTAGCAGAAGTAGCCTGCAGTACTGCACTCTAACTACTGCACCACCGCAGCTCATTCAACTGGAACTTAATGCATGGTCCTGATTCTTTGTCAAACACCTGACAAAAAGATATATCCACACATGGACATACCAGTTTTATTTCCCCCAAATCACGGTGATTATATAATCTGGAGTAGGTCTATTCAGTGAGAAGAAACAAAACTAGTCTGCATTATCTCCTTGAAAATATACAACTTAAAATAGATAAGCAAAATAAGATTAGCAGCAATCTATATGGCTATGCTGAGAAAATAAATAATTGCTTTAATGTATTATACTTGTTACATAGACTTCCTGAGGAAACTATCCTGAAATTTATGACATCATTAAAGACAAAGCAAACAAAAATATTCTAAACAGAAAAAGAAGGCAAACTATCTATTTACTGAAACACTGGAAGCAGCTGAAGAAAGGCAGAAAAAAATAAAACAGAGGAAGGTTTGCCAGAAGGTTCTAGAGATGAAGTAGAAAACACAATTTGTTATTTCCAAATAATGAAAATAACTGATGATGACAGTATAATGGGCAGGGAAAGAGGTTTTTTTTAAAAAAAAAATTACAGAAACCATTTGTGCAGAAATAGGTACAGGAAAATGCAAAGAAGACAAAAGATCTACTGAAACAGAAAATACGTGTCTCATATTCAGGCTGAACTTGGAGTCAAGCAGTTTCTAATTTAATAAAAGCAATTATAAGAACAACAAAAACAACAATATGGAAACTGTTGGCGCAGTGGTTAGAATGCAGTATTGCAGACTACTTTTGCTGACTGCTGGAGTTTGGCAGTTCAAGTCTGGCCAGCTCAAGGTTGACTCAGCCTTCCATCCTTCCCAGGTCTGTAAAATGAGAAAATGAGAATCCAGATTGTTGGGGGCAATATGTGGACACTGTAAACCGCTTACAGAGGACTGTAAAGCACTGTGAAGCGGTATATAAATCTAAGTGCTATTGCTGTTGTGCTAAAAAAAATCCAAAATTGATGATATACATAAATTTTTGACCATTGAACAAGAGCTAAATGAGCCGAAACGACAGTACAGGCATTGGTGTTAAAATGCTCTGTGCAATTTTCAAGCAGGGATAGAAAAAAGAAAAGCACTGCCAAGGGACTGTAAAAGATCAATTTATAGTCCAATGTCCTCCCTCCCAAAAAAAGGATGCTGAATAATGTTCAAATTGCTGAATATATTTATCCCACATGCTAGTAAGATTATGCCGAAGAATTTCCAATCCATATTTCAACAGTATAGAGAAAAATAATTGATTGATACATAATATGCATTCAAAACAAGCAGTATGCCTAAGATCACATTGCTAGCATCTGATGATTAGTGCAAGAGGCAAGTCCCAGAATAATATCTGATTTTGCTTCATTGATTTTACAAAAGCTTTCAACTATGTAGAACATAACAAAAGTATAGGCAGCTCTTTAAAACCATATACCAATCCACAAAGAATTTGTCTCATGATCAGAAAGTAATAAAATAACATTTTGGGGAACTCCATAGTTCAAAATTGAGGATGGAGTGTACCAAAGTGGCATATGTTATCCTTTGCATGATGGTATAAAACATGCATACATACTATATTGTAAAAAGCACCGGTCTAGGAGAAATAGAAATTGGAAATAAAATTGCTGCAAAGATGGACGTGCTGATAATAGTGGCTTGCTGGCTGAAAGCAAGAAAGACTGGAGTTGTATGTGGAGGGTGTGTGGAGATCCTCTGAATTTTTTTTATTTGTAAATTGGATCAGGCATAATGCTGACTTGAAATTAAATCTGCAATTAAGTTCTAAGTGACATCTTTGTGTATTCTGTTTGTAATTCTATGGCAGTAATTCTTTGTTTAAAGGCATCTTATTGGAGAACTCCAATTTACACTTACCTTTTTTTTTATCTGGAGTTTCCAAGAAGAATACGATTTATCTGGGAGAATAATGTGTGCAAGGATTTGGGGCTGAAAGTTAGCTTTCACCCAATATCTATGTGCAGAATATTTTGTTATTTCAGTTGTTATAAGCCTTCCTTCAAAACATGGAAGAGCAATAGGCACACATTTCATTACCTGAAATAACTTCCTTGGGTGAGGTGTGAATTCTCTCAAGCTTGTTCTAATTGACATCTGATTTTAACGGAGTTCGATAGAAAAAGCTTCAAAACTGTGGGTACATGCTGAGCTCCTCTAAAGAACAAGGAGGGGATTACTTCTGAACTCTTCTGAACATTCAAAGCAACCTGTCAGTAGAAGCAGTTTTTACAGTGGAACCAAGAGTGTGAACCAAGAGAAGTAATGATAATCCTCTCACTGGTTTTCTCCAAGCAGGACGAAGACAGCCAAAGGTTGAAGATGCTTTAATTTGGATTCCTATTTTAAGCAGAGGCTAGATCCAATGTCCCAAATGCCTCTTTCAGACTCTGTGATTCCACAACAAGCTGGGCCAGTGGTGTACTGCCTTAGAACTATATTTCTAAGATTTTTGACAGGAGTTCCTGCAGTTCAAGCCTAGCTCCTGTCAATCATCAGTGTGCCGATGGCAAACACAGTTCTAGTTCATTAAACTATCTTGCACTTCATTCATCCTCAATGATGCTTTTGTTTTTCTTAAAAATAAAAAATAATAAAGCCATGCACATTCAAATAAAAAATCATGTTCCTATTTAACTTTTTATTTATATTAAAGGATGGAAGATTGGTTCAGGATTAAAATAAGTTCCTTAACCACATTAAGGCTACACTTTCTATTTCCCTGAATTTGGTCTAGGAAAGAATATTATATGTTCAAAGAACATATAATATGTAGCACATGTGCTTTTGTATACAGTATATATGATGGCTAATTCTACATGAAATATGAGAGGATTTGGTAATAAGAGCCCTGATGCTGCAGTGGGTAAAGTGTAGTATTGTAGGTAAACTGCCCACAGCCTGGAGTTCAATTCTGACAGGGATCAAGGTCTTCTATCCTTCCAAGGTTGGTAAAATGTGGACCCAGCTTATTGATTGCAATATGCAAGTTATGCCAATTTTTAAAATCTCACATTATTTCTCTCAAAAAAAAATTGAACAACTGCATTTCCCACAGGAAGGATTCTTTATAATTAATTCCACAATCTTCTTTCAAATCTATCTGGACCTGTAAACCCATTTGCAACTTACTAAAATCAAACTTTTAAATCATCCTTTTGCTGTTTTATATTAAAATAATATTTTTAACCTCTTAAACTTGCAGTTAACACTTTTCTAAGGGTTAGGAGAAACTTGCCTAGGCTGTCAAATTTGCTGATACAAATTTGTATAATATCTGAAAAGCAGTTAACAAGCAATTTTCATAAGTGATTAGAAAAAGAAGTGTGTGAACTTAATATTTTTTCAAAGGCACTGACTGCAGTTTGAAGACTATGGTGATTCCATCATTTCCCAGAGCTCTAAACTCACAGAGATTACTGTCTTGCATTCTCCTCATGGGGAGTCAGCTGTCAGGAGCACTTTGGGTGATCTCAAGACCTCTCCTTGTCCAGAGAGTTTTCAAGGGCAAGTGTAATCGCTGCCTCTTTGCTGCTATCATCAGTTCCACTTGTTCCTCCAGAAGTCCAGAAAAAAAGCATATCTTTTGTGGAAAGAAAAGCCCTTCATGACCAGTTCAGATGAACAGACTTAATTCTGGGCAGTGTTGCCTGATATGTCACAGTGCTTTAATTATGTCAGAGCCTTATCATAAAAAAAATATAATAAGTAGGAAACATATACTGATTCCAGAATGAACATTTTTCTTTATATCTCATGATTTATAATGTTGAATATCTGAATATGTTAAGTTTACTTCAAAAGACTGTCTCTTTATAGTGGAAGTATATTAATGAAGTATTTTTCAATTATCTGTATTTTTCAATTATACTGTAGATGTACAGTATATCCAAAAATAAAGCAACTTTTAAAAAGATTTGGATAGCCATTTGTCTGAAATGATATAGGGTTCTCTTGCTTCAGCTGGGTTGGACTAGAAGATCTCCAAGGTTCCTTCCAACTCTCTTATTCTTGTATAGTACTATGCTTCCTCTGGTCTTTACCAAAGCAACTTTTGCAATTCCTTCATGGATATGATTAACATCATGAGCAAATTCTGCTTTTTCTACACTGGGACTTTTCTTGATCATTTTCTTATTACCACCAGGATTGTCTCTAAGACACAGTTTGTTTCCCTAGCATTTTCAGATTACTGTTTGCATTTCTATGTGTTACACATTTAGCATTGTTATTATTTTATCCTTATAAGCCCCCAGAGCTACAAAAGTGAATGTCAAGCATTTTCAGTAGAAAGAAAGAAATTCTTCCTCTCTGTTTCATGTCACCTGTAGCTTTCTTGGTTATATAACTAGAGACAGTTACCATAGTTACTTCAGCATAATGCTTGTGTTAAGAGTAGATTCATGAAAAGCATTTATCCCGCTGTAGTGAGAAAGTATTGCATGCTGTGGATAGATTGCAGACCCTTCTTTGGCACCAATTTCGTTGTATTTAAGTACAATGACAATAAAGATTATACTTATACTTATTCTTATCCTTAAATCCTTATCTGTCCATTCCTAGCCATCTTTTTGCACATTGAGAGAAAAGTAAAAAGTGATCATGTTGAGATTTTATCCATTTCTTTCTCTCTCTTTTTTTGGAAGTGGGTTGGTGAAAAAAACCCGAAGTTCTTAAATTAATGAATTTATGAAAGCCCTATTAATGTTCTTCCAAAATTGGAAGTAAACACTATGTGAATGTCCCTAATAAGCCCTCCCTTCTAATTAATACAACTTGTGTCACAATGGGGGGGGGGCAATTTCAATCTATGTTACTTCACAATTGTACACAGGATTTGAACTGGGGCTCATTATAGGAATGTAACTTTCCTATGGTAAGCATGACTTATTCAGGACTCAGGGCAGGCAATTTTTTTTCTTCTGTCATTTGACTTTTCAGCCTTACATGTAACTAGATGTTTGTATCTGCACTTTTTGGTGAAGTGTGTATGGGTCTGTGTGAGTATAATTTATATGTCTCCTCCATTTTTCTTGCCATGTACATGTATACATCAGAGGTGCGTTGCTGCCCAGTTCAGCCTAGATCGGCCGAACGTGTAATAGCGGCAGGACGCTCCGCTCATCCGCCCGGATGCTTCTGCATATGCACAGAAGCTTATGCGCAAAAGAGTCACGTGTGCAAGCGTGCCCAAACCAGTAGTAAAAAATTGGCAACCCAGCTCTGGTATACATCCAAACTAGCCTGTGTAGTTTCTCTTGTGTCATATAATGTATGTGGCTATATGCATATTCATTTATTTATTTATTTTGTCATGCTTATGTAGTGTATATTGGAGGTGGTGACCCTTTGAGAGCTGTATGCAATGAAATTTCATTTTAATCTATGTCAATTAGTATAGCAGTATAGTATAGCAGTAGACTTATATACCGCTTCATAGGGCTTTCAGCCCTCTCTAAGCGGTTTACAGAGAGTCAGCATATTGCCCCCAACAATCTGGGTCCTCATTTTACCCACCTCGGAAGGATGGAAGGCTGAGTCAACCCTGAGCCGGTGAGATTTGAACTGCTGATCTAGCAGTAGCCTGCAGTGCTGCATTTAACCACTGCGCCACCTTGGTACATTCTAAGTGACAATAAAATTATTCTAAGTACACACCAGCAGTGAAATTTTCTCACAAAATAGTTCTATATAAGAGTTCTTAGCTTACATAAATAATGTGAACATTCTTGAGATAAAATTTGGTTTCATTCAGTTTGAGACACTGGCTAAAACATAGTTAGACTAACCATAAATGCCTTATTTTTAACAGTGATGCTACATGTGGCACAACTGTTACTAAGGTTAATAACCATAGTCTATATCTTGTCTAGCTTACTAAAACTGTTATGTTAAAACCTGACTAACTAAAGCTACAATGATTGGTGGAAGGTTTTACCAGCGAATCTATCTAGTGATTACCATGGCATGTGAAAGATTACAATTGGAACATAATTCCAATGAGTGATGAAAAACATGAATTAACAAATGAAATGAAAAAATGAAGATTGCTATGTAATATGACTGTAAATGTAAAAAAGAAAGAGTAACAGAGATGAATGAAAGTAGCCTTAAAGTAGAGTCGATGGATGCATGCAGGGAAGTAAGGAATAGGTTTAATTCTGAATGAAAGTGCCGAGTGACCAGTGGTGGGATACGACCGGGGCATACCGGTGCCTGCTGGGAGCACCAGGTACTGTTCCAGTATGGTGCTCTGGAGGGCCCACCCACCTGCCCGCTGTCATATTTGAGCCAATCAGGACATTCAGCACGTGCACGGAGTGTGCAGCACCTGTGCAATGCTCCACCGAGCAGCAGGAGCATCGCGGGCGGTGGGTACACATGCGTGCATGCACGTGGTGGACGCCTGACCCCTTTGTAGCATTCCGGTTACAACGGGATCCGGAACAAACCACTGAGAGTGACATATGCATTATATAGTGTCTTCTAGGTTGAAAATAAATTAAATTAAGATCCTATAAGTTAGGGACAATTACATATTACATTCCAGGGACTAGAGATATTAGAAGAACCAGGACTGAGTTTGAAAAGTATTTGTGCAACATTCTGAATTAATGCAAAGTGTATATTATTGCTGGAGGTGGGGTGGGTGATATGAATAGATCAAAGAAACAAGATAAATCAGAAAAATATTAATTTTCTATAGTACTAACAGTGTACAATGAGGAATTATAGTAATTGAAAGTACCCTATTTTCCCCAAAATAAGACCTCCCAGATAATAAGCCTGATCGGACTTTTGAGCATGCACTAAAATAAGCCCTCCCCTGAAAATAAGCCCTCCCCTAAAATATTCAAATGCATTTGCAGCTAGTCCCTGCTATTTCCTGGGAGAAAAGGGAGGCAACATGCCCCACGCGCCCCATGTACACCTGCTATCCACACGGAATGGCCTCGTTGAGGCTGCTCCCACAAACCCTAGCTACTGTGCCCCTTCTCTTAGCGGCAGCCATAAAAAGAGCGGCAGGCGCAGTGACGCTAGGGCTGGCAAGAGTGTGCCAGAAACAGAGGTAGAACTTCTGACCCTTTCTGGATCAGCTGAGCTGTGGGCTATGGGCCAAGGTTAAGGGGCCTCCTGCACCTCAAAAATAATAAGACCTCCCCAAAAATAAGGTTAAGGGCTTATTTCAGGGGTCAAAAGAAAATAAGACCCTTTCTAATTTTCGGTGAAACACGGTATATCAAAGGATACTTGGTGGACTGATGAAATTAAAGAGACAATGGATGCAGAAAAATGTTTATGAGAGAATATTTGCTGGAAAAAAAGTGGAATAATAAAAATATAGTGTATAATGGGGTTTCGAGAGAAATGGTTAGTTGCAAAAAAAAGTAGTAAAGTAATAAGTTTGTTAGCATTAAGAAGAAGCAAAGAAAGAGATTTTGATGGGAATAAAAAGGGTTTTGGAAGTAGGTGAAGAGGGAGCAGAACAAATGGAATTAAAAAGTGCTTAAATGATTTAGAATGACTCTGAAGTGAGGGAATGCTGCAAGCTACATTTTATTGGAATATCATTCTGAGATTCATATTACTCCTACCCTGGCTCCATTTAAATGAGCTCTTAAGGCCCTGAGCTAAATTGGATGATGTTTTGGTTTTCTAAATAGTTTTACCCCTGACTTTTGTCATGACAGACTGCGTTGCCCATAAATTCAATAAATAAGTAAATAGTGTCTCTCTTCTCTGCCCCCCCCCCCCCATGAAAAGCAAATCATGAATGCTATGAAAATATTGCAAGGGCATGAGGTGTTTACAGTGTAATAGGAACCGTGTTGTGGTTTGCTTATGGACTGTCTGTGTAATTTGTTTAAACGTGTGTGAAGACTTCAGTTGTGTCTCGTGATTGAAAAAATGACATTATTGATCCCCTGTACAAAGGGTAAGTTAACAAAAATGAGTACTGTAACTATCCCAGGGAGATAAGCTTATTAATCATATCTGGTTAGGTGCTTAGCAGAATTTGGGTTGAAAGCGTTTGAAGAGTGAAGAGAAAGGATAAGAATGAACAAAACCTTGGAATTGCAGGCTGACTTTGTACAAGGGAAGGCCTGTGCAGACAAGGTTTTTATTGTCATCAGGTCACAAAGGAAATTAGAAACATGAGAAAGAAAGTGCATTTATGTTGTTTAATTTAGAGCATATTATAAAACATATCACCTTGATTATGGAATGTTTTACCCGAATGTGGAGTTGAAGTTAGCTGCTGAAACAGGCATCTGATGGAACTAAAACATTTGTGAGAATGTTTTATGAATAGTTTAACAATGAAAAGGGAGTAAGATAATATATGGGGTGTCCACTTTGTAATACAGTATAATGTATTTATGCATAAATATTTAAAGTGTATGTGTTGCAATGTTAGACCTTTGTTGGCTGAAAACATGAATGTGCAAGCATTTTGATGTAGGGGATGCTGCGCTGTTGGCTGAGAGCCCAAATAATTTGCAGTGAATGTTAGATAAATGCCATGACCTGATGACAAATGTGGATTTAAAAATTGAAGTAGTTGCGTTTGATAGAAAAAAAAGGAATGAATGAGTGAAAGTTATACATAAATGGTAAATAAACTAAAAATAATGTTTAATAGAACTTTACAAGAGTAAGACCTCAAAAGCAAAGTGTCTGCTTTATGGACTATGGAATAATGAATTATAGGAGGCATTGATTTATGTCACTTTCAGTTTTGTTTCATGGCAAACTGAGACTCTTTGTAAAAAAAAAAGGAGGTGCACAAATACTTTTGATTATATCTATATAGTCTTGAAGAAAGTGACTGATTTCTGTGTGTGTGTATTTTAATCTAATATTTAAATTTTAAATGAACTAATATCTTTCTTCTTCTACTATCTCAAACAGTTACCCTGCTGTATGTGACTTCCTACAGCACAATAACTTATTATCTATACTCCGAGCTCATGAAGCCCAAGATGCTGGGTGAGTAGTAACACTCTGTCACTTTTTTTAAAAAAAATGGTTTATATATATTCTTTCCCGTACCATTGGGCTTTGTTTTGTCTTCCAAGCAATTGGATAAATATAGATGCGTCAGGGTAGGATTCTGCCTTTGGAGCTATTTCTTAGGGATCTACAGCAGGAGTCCCCAACCCCTGGATCACAGTTCTCTATAGGGCTGTCACCTATTCGGAACTGGGTTGCGTGAGTGGAGTCAATATACGTGCTGATCCACCATTTAAGCAAGTTGAACTGCACACTGCGTGCCAGCTCATGAGTCACACAAGGGCTGCGTGTGGATGTGTGGCAGCTCCCCACTTGTGTGACCCAGTTTCCTTCTTCCCCCCTGCTGTGCCGCCAAGTCGCAAAGGTTGGGGACCTCTGGTCTAAACAATATGCCGACATTGTTGTGTTGTTTTGTTTTGTTTTTTGATGAATGGGGAAGAAGAGTACTACCTAAAATTTTGTAATCCATCAAGTCCATCAGTCTTGAAATTACATTCTCAGTGTGGATATTTACGTATTTTTGAGCAAAACATACTCTAAAGGGGAGCCAGGTGGCCTTCCTTAACTTCAAGGAACCAAAATGAAATCCTGATGTTCAAACTGTTTTAAATAGCCTTATACTGTAAGGATGTAATGTTAGAGGCTTCCCTTGTTCAGTAGATAAACAGCAGTAGAAAATATAATTGCTTTTTACAGCCTGTTAATTTTCCAGACCTACCGACAAACAGTTTGGAAGAAAAATATCTTTTTTTCCTCTCTGAAAAGAAGTACACTTTGACAAACAAAAGCTAAATTAAAGAGTTGCATCATTGCATAAGATCTTCCACATTTAACCCTTTCTTTTCCTTTGATGAAACAAACCTACAGCATGTGACTTAATTTAATTAACGTGTATCCCAGCTTTTCTTACAAGACGGCATAAAACTGCCAAGATGATATGTCTATTTAACAATATATGTAGTTTAAAATACCGTTCAAAATAAATGAGTTTGAGAAAATGACATGCCAGATGGATCTTTTGAGCTACAAAGCTCTAGTAACTTAGTAGCGACACAGAGAAAGTGGGTATTCTGTTTTCCTATTGTACCTACCTGCCAACTCCCACGTAGCTGGCAAGACCAAGGAAGCAAGAATGGTACAGATTTCAGTAAGGTAGCTTAATGCCAATTTAGAATATATACAGAATGTTGAAAAGTGTAATTGGGCTTATCCAGTCTCAGTTATAATGTGTTTATGTCAGAGGCTCTTTCAAGTATTTTTTCCTTCTCTCTCAGCAGACTTAATTGCTTTCTATGAGATAAATATTCAGTTGACTCACTCCCAGTTTTACCTCAGTCTCTTACAATGCTACTGACAAAGATGAAATGCCCACATGAGTGCAGCTTTGCAAAGTAGTGTTTCAGAAAGTATATTTGCACGAATGAAGTGTTTCCAAAGCATTAACGTAGTCGTGTCCTCTGGAAGTCTTAGTGTAGCTTTTTCAAAGTCTCCAATCTTCTGTAAGTTTGTATGTGTCTGTCCCAGTAGATATATTTATATGTACACAGGCAGATAACCAAGAGCATTATTCAAAACAGTCATATGTTAGCTTCTGGGAAACATGCTTGTTTCAATAATTCAGGGAAGGAGGATGTCCCTTTTTTGAGTATGTTGAAACCCTTACAAGAGATCCCTCACTGATTTCAGAAAGGGAGAACTTCATGCAGGAAGGATTTATATTGGAATAAAATAACAGTTTGAGGTAAACCTAGGATTGGACTACTTGCTTCTTTATTGTGTTTCCATTTGCAACTTTTGTTGAAAGATTCTTGAGACTGTTTACATACATTTCTTCTACAGAAAGGTTTGCAAGATGAAAAACTATCTTATCATATGTAAAAAGGACATACCCATAATTGCTGTGATAATACATGTTGGGGCATTGCTTTATTTTGGATAGGAATAAAAATGGCACACCTATGAATAACAAAATAAAGCTTTTGTAAAGAAAATTCTATTGAGAATAGTCTGAATTCAGTTAAAGTGAAATATTAGTTTCATACCAAAGATCAGAAAGATCTTTCTGACAACATATGATTGATTCAATATCATTAAAATGAGGGAAAATCTACTCAGATGATGTTAGAAAGGCTAAAAGGCCACAATTTTTTTTTCGTGAGGATATAGGATGCTTGTAAAATATGGAAGTCCATCATTTTTAGTTTTCTAAAAAAAATATTTTGGAGTCAGTGGATAATGCCGTTTAGAGATGTTGCATAAAGTATTGTGCCTGTAGATGCCAAATTGCAGACACCTACCTATGGATGAGAATATAGATTTGTCTTGTTCAAATATCCACCATTTATTACAAGGAACACCTAACGCAGGGATCTCCAACCTGTGACTTGGAGTGTGAAGGGAATACAACCACGAAAACGGCCGGTGAATACCCCTGCGCGCGCACACATCCTCACTTGCACATGCAGTGCATGCTGCTTGCACAAATGAAGCTGTGTGTGCCATTAGCCGGCAGCTCATGCGTAACCATCCCCCTCTCCCCCCACAAGTCCGCATAGCTGGGAACATTGGGAAACTCTGACCTAAGGCATTTTAAATTTATCAGCCAGTCCAATGGCCCAGTTTCATCCTTACTACCTTCTATGCAAATATGAACAGACATGATGGTAGGGAGGACTTTGAAAATTCCAAAGAAACTTGCAGGCATCTCTTTAAAAGTATCTTGAATACATAGTGTCATTCCTTTATTAAACTTTATTGAAAACAGTTTGGAAAGATATGAAACCATCTCTCAGATGATTTTTTAAAATATATATTTTCACATATTTCAAAAGGAAACATGTGCAAGAAGATAAGAGTAGCCCTCCTAAATCAGCTCAACAAATTTTGTCAACAAGATGTTTGACTGGCTTGTGAATAAGAATGGAAACATAGCGTCATCCAGTTGTTTCCCTGTAGTATATAATTTTTGGAATCATGCTGCCCCCAACCCATGAACTTCTGCAGCAAACAAACAAACAAACAAAAACACGTGTTAATGATCACACTTGCTGTGACATTATGAGATGCATCTATCCTTGCCTCCTTGCATCCTAACAATTGTTACAAGTACTGTACATAAGAACATGTATAGACACCAGGCTACATACCAAGAAGCTTATAGATATCTCTACATGTGTCTGCATATAAGCACAAATAAATATATATATTCACACAAACACAACATCTCTCTCACACACATATATAATTGTAAACAAGCTTGTTTTCCTCTTTTTTAAATGTCAGCTCAAACATAAAACAAAATAGGGATAATGAGCAATGTAAACTAATGTTTCTGTTGACATTAATAAGTTCATCTAACAGTCTAGAGATTGACTATAGCATGAATCTAATTATACTGAGATATATATAGCCTATGAAATAACTCACTTTTAACATTACATATTTCTCCTATGGTCAGAGAAAGGAGAGAATCTAAAATTGATTTTCATAATCCATCTTAAAAAATTCTAGGACTGCATTGGCCTAAACCTGATTGCCAAAAACCTTCCACTTTATTTCTGGCATTTATCTTTCTTCCTGTAGATGCCTTTATCACAGCCTTCTCTATCCAGGAGTTTTTTTCCTGTAGTTAAAAAATCTTGGTGCTCCAAAAAAAAAAAAGAAGGAATGGGAAAGATTACACAAGCTTTGAATCCAACCCTTTGTTCCTTTTTATTTGGAGGGGTGAACAATTTTTAAGGATGCCTTCCTTCTTCCTATTAAAAGCGATGTTCAGTCTGAGATTTCAAGACTGAATGCCATCATTGCTTTTCCCCTGAAAAGCAAACTTTATATGTTCTTACTACGTTATTATTTTAGTGCGCAGCAAGAAGAAAACAGATAAATCTCTGCTCATAATCTCCTGCAGTAAGGTAACACAAATTATTTTGCAAGATTTGAAAATCTGCCTGAAAGTCATTTAAGATACCCAGGTAGATGTAGTGAGTTAAACTGTATCTAGTCATACCTTCATTCTCCTACACTACAGGTAATTTGCTTGCTTTTATTGGGGTTTTGGATATAGGTTTTTTTTTTCAGTAAACAGTTTTATCTATAAATTTTAATTGGCTTAGGTCTGGATTTTTGAGAGCCAAACTAAATAAATAATTTAGCGCTTAGCTTGACTGAATTACTATTTATTTTTTAATAGCTAGTTCTAGAGGGGAAAGAAGCTTTAATTGTGTATTCTCAGAATTCTCAGAATGTTTTCAGAATTTTCTTGAAATGCCTTTAAAGTGAATAATGTAATTTTAGTTTATCCATATGTATGTATGTCAATTTGACCCTAACTATGTAGACATCCCCAGATTTACTGAAATTATAATATACTGACTTCCATCCAAATAGCATACAAAGTATGCATATGAAATATGAAAAACATTTGACCAAAATCCATGAAACAGACATGCTCACATTACAGTTAGCCTAAATAACATTACTAAATGGTTAATTAACGGTGCTAATGAAGTGTCTTGTGCAATTTGTTGTAGGTATCGTATGTACAGGAAAAGCCAGACAACAGGCTTCCCATCACTAATTACAATTTTTTCAGCACCAAACTATCTAGATGTATACAATAACAAAGGTAAGAGCATTTCTCTCACAGCATGCATTTCATTATAATTCAGTCCTTTACTTTTATTTCTCCTCCTTTTGTTGACAGTAACAGTTTGATATAATTTATAATGACAAAGTATTAATGTTGAAACATTGGGCTTTTTTTTTCCTTAAAGGAATATGATTATTTCCATTATATAGGTATGGCTATAGTAATTTATTTTACTACATATATGGGTCATGAATTAATTTGGTAAAGGAAGAAAAGGGGAATTGGAATTACTCCAGATATGATTGAACCACATCTTAATCTACACAGTAGCCGAATGATCAAGACTTTCCTTACATTTCAACTTGGACTTCAGTATATTTCATTTGACCAATTCTTTATCTAGGTATATTAGTAACTGGAACTAGAGCATTGACTACCAGTATATAATCATCAACAATTTCAAATTGTACATTGGTTTTGTTTGGAGTGGTACAATCCAGAATCAAAAATGGAAGATCACTAGATTCAGGAGGCCCTACAACCCAGAGCTTCTTAGTCTTGCTAGGATTGAGTTCTTCCCCATTCAGAATCCCATTTGCACTCAGAAACATGCCTTCCACTCCATCACTTGTTCATTCAAATAATTTGGATTCAAATAATTTTACTACCTGTTCTGTGGCTGTGGCTTGGTGGGCATGGCAGGGGAACGATACTGTAAAATCTCTATTTCCTCACCACTCCAGGGAAAAGATACTGCAAAATCCCCATTCCCTCCCGATCAGCTGGGACTCAGGATTCAGAGAATAGATGGGGGTGGGGCCAGTCATAGGTGGTATTTCCCCGTTCTCCAAACTACTCAAAATTTCCACTACCGGTTCTCTAGAATGGTCGGAGCCTGCTGAATAACCACCTCTGTTGTTCATGTTGGGGGAAGGGAGATTTAACACTGGGTATTATATATGCCATGACCTCAATCAGCAGATTTATATTTAAACAGGAGTAGTCAGTTGTTGAGCCCTGAGGAAACCCCCTAAATGAGGCGCCATGGAATCCATCGTTCTCATAGGCTCTGCTTGGAGTGTCCAAGCATGGGTTAACTTCAGCTTGCTGCCCAAGGACTTAGTTCAAAGTTTGTGTAGCCATGGCTCCTGCTCCCTTTAGAGGCTCAGTTTAAAAAACTCAGTCACCCTAAAAGGATGCAATTGTGGAGTTTGAGTAGCAGGTTGGACTCTCCAAAAAGTTAGATTAGTGTATCCTTTTTATTATTTTTGTGCTAGTGGTAGGCTTAGAGGTTTTCCTGTGAGTTCAAAAGTTTTTTCCTGTCAGCTTCTTCACGCGGAGCAGGCTGCTCGGAACAAGGCTGCCTTCTGCGACCACGCGGTTGAGGCATCACTACAGGGGCTTGTTCAGCGGCTGCTTCTGAGCCTGGGACCAGGTAGGAAGCTAGGGAGCCCCAAAACACCATCAGAGAGCTTGTAACAGCTCCGGAGGTTCCTAAAGCCTTTTTCCAACAGGCAGGCAGTCCCCAGTGCCATTCCGAGCTGCGCGGTGGCCTTTCAGCTCCAGCGGTCCTTGGAGGAAACCAGTTATCTAGATCCCTTCCAGTCTGGTTTCAGGCCTGGCTACAGCACAGAAATTGCTTTGGTCGCGTTGATCGATGATCTCTGGAGAGCCAGGGATGGAGGTCATGCCTCCATCCTAGTACTCCTTGACCTCTCTGCGGCTTTCGATACCATCGACCATGGTATCCTTCTGCGACGACTGCGGGAGGTGGGGGTGGGAGGCACTGTCTTACGCTGGTTCTCCTCTTACCTCTCGGACAGGTCGCAGTCGGTGTTAGTTGGAGGGCAGAGATTGACCCCTAGGCCCCTAACGTATGGGGTGCCGCAGGGTTCGGTCCTGTCTCCCCTCCTCTTTAATATCTACATGAATCCGCTGGGTGAGATCATTCGACGGCACGGGATAAAATACCACCAGTATGCGGACGATACACAGCTGTATTTGTCCGCCCCGTGCCAACTCAATGAAGCGATGGACGTGATGAGCCAGGGCCTGGAGGCTGTTAGGGACTGGATGGGGGTTAACAAGCTTGTTCTCAATCCAGATAAGACCGAGTGGCTGCTGTGCTTCCCTCCCACTAATTGGCCAAGTGTTCCATCTCTCAGGCTGGGGGGTCAAATTGTACGCCCCTCAGATAGGGTCCGCAACTTGGGAGTCCTCCTGGACCCACACCTGACTTTTGAACACCATTTGTCAGCTGTGACCAGGGGGTCATTTGCCCAGGTTCGCCTGGTACACCAGTTGCGTCCCTACCTGAACCGGGAGGCTCTCACAACAGTCACTCGTGACCTCTAGGCTGGAGTACTGCAACATGCTCTACATAGGGCTGCCCTTGAGGAGTATTCGGCGACTTCAGCTTGTCCAGAATGCAGCCGCGCGAGTGATCATGGGTGCGCCTCGTTTCACCCATGTAACACCTATCCTCCGCGAGCTGCACTGGCTGCCTGTTGATCTCCGAATTCGCTTCAAGGTGCTAGTTGTCACCTACAAAGCCCTTCATGGTATTGGATCTGGATACTTGAGAGACTTCCTGCTGCCAATTATCTCCACTAGACCAATAAGATCCCACAGACTAGGCCTCCTCCGAATTCCATCAGCCGCCCAGTGCCGACTGGCGACTACCCGGAGGAGGGCCTTCTCTGTGGCTGCTCCGACCCTGTGGAATGAACTCCCCGTGGTGATTCGTACCCTCACCACCCTCCAGGCCTTCCGCACAGCCCTTAAAATCTGGCTGTTCCGACAGGCTTGGGGCTAAAGACTTGCAGCCCCACTCCGAATGGTATGATTGTTGTGTTTTTAGCTGTGTATGGTCTTTTTGTTCTGTAACTTTGTTTGTTTTTCCCCCCTCCCTTGAATTGTGAGCCGCCCTGAGTCCCCTCAGGGAAAAGGGCGGCATACAAATAAAGTAAATAATAAAAATAATAATAATTTTGAAGTTTAAAAAGGGCACGAAAAATTCTTGGCCGTTTGAATCGCCACTGCCTGACTCCCTCTGCAGATCGCTGCTGGGAGGGGTTATTTAAACTGAGGACCTTGTTCTGGGTTTCCAGGCAAGTTCCCCCCTCCCCAAAAGGACTGGTTTCAAGCAGCTACAGGGTTTTTGGCTTTTGAACTGACAATAGTGCAGATCTGCGGGTGCACTGAACTTGTCAAAGGCGCCATTTTGACCTGCTGTAGCCTCACCACTGTTCCTGAACAGAGACCAGAACATTGAGACTTCATTGACTGACTGCCATTTCAGCCTCACAACTGTCCTGCGGTGTTAGCCAGATTGGTCCAGTTACTATGGCTTCCACCAGCGCAGCTGAAGACATCAATCAAGCAGGTCCTTCCTTCCCTAAACGTAGCAGGCCAGGGCCTGCTGGCAAAGGGATGGCTAAGGGGTGCCTACCCAAGAGCAAACAGCCAAAATCTAAGGGGATGTCCAAGGCCTGTCAGAAGCTAGCAGAGAGGAGCCAGAAAGCTGTAGAGAAGCAGATCCAGAAGGCCCAAAGACTTCCATGGCCTCGTTCTCCTCCTGCAGAGGTTATCACTGGGCTCCCTTTGCCTCCTCTCCATAGAGAGATTTCACCATCTTTGGTGGAGGAAGGGGACTTCGATCTTTCCTCTGACCTACCCAGGGAATTCCCAGGGTCCCCAGGTCCTTCCCTAGGGGGAGATTCGGTGCAGGAGGCTAGTTCCCTCATTGATGAGGAAGACCTTTCATCGCTTGCATCTAGGCCCGAGAGCCATTGGCCAGCCAAGGACCAGGACCACAATATGTCCAATGAGATGCGAGAGATCATTGCTAATACGATATCTCAGGACATTGCTGAGGGAATGAGACAGCTAGGACACAGCCTACCTCTCCAGGCACGACCCAAGCCTGGAATGCAGGCTTCAGGTTCTAAGGACCTGGCAGGAAGGTCATCCTCTCCAGCCTTGGCCATAAACGAGGAATCTGAAGCAGAAGAAGGGGCTCAGGAGGCCCCAGATTTGTCTGAGGACAAAAATTCTGCCCCCGATCTGCCAGCCTTCTTTGGGTTGTTCAAGGCCTCAATGTTCAAGGCCAGGGCTTCTTCCACTCAGATGGGTCTCCCAGGCCTAATAAGGAATCCACAGAGCAGGGCAGTAAGGAGGCTTCTGGATCCCAGGACCCAGGTGCTGGCCTCTTCAAGGAAAACACCCCTCCCCAGGAACTGGTGCAGCACTTAGGAGAATGACCGTTGGTTTACCTGAATGGTCATTCTCTAGGCGCTGCGGGAGTGTTCAATCCCGCCCTGGGGTCGCCACGGATGCGTGACTTATCACCTCCATGTGTATAACCTTTATTATTTACAGCATCTTTATAGTCTAATCCCTTCATTTTTTAAACTGAGCCTCTAAAGGGAGCAGGAGGCATGGCTACACAAACTTTGAACTCAGTCCCACAGCGCCTAGAGAATGACCATTCAGGTAAGCCAACGGTCAGTTTCTGCATTCTGCAACACCAACTGGAATCTTGTCTACTTCATCAGGATTAACAGCATCAAACACATTCCCGATAAGAAAACCAGATTGAGCCTCAGGAATTGGCACATGGCCTGCCTCAAGACCTTAGTACAAAAAGATGCTAATACCTCAGCTGATGTTCATTCCTCTCATATAAATTTATTACCCCTGAACTTTTCTTTCTATCTGAAAATTTGAAAGAAAGAAGGAATTGAAATACCATTGTATCACTGTAGCACCATATTAAAAAGGGCAAGTGAACAATACTAGGGTCTGAGAAAAATGTCTGCTATGATTGTAATTTTACTTCTACTCTAGAATACTAGAGACAATCAAATCATACAATTATCCATTTCAGTAGTTTGGATTAGAATTAAATTTGGGAAGGATTGATACGTTTTCCTCTAAAGTTTAATTAGACAGCCTAATAATCTTTTGCATAATATTTGAAAATTGGCAGTACTTAAATATTATGGATTTAATGGAAAACAACATTGTAGGAACATATTGAATTCAATTATTTTCCTCTTCTATAGTTGCTTTCAGTTATCAACTCTGTAACGGGTTATTTTCACAGTAATTGGTTATTAAATGTGTGTCTTTTCTGCTTTTTTTTTCTGGATAATGACTGCATTACCTTTTTGCCCCTGGCTTATATAAGAAAGAAAGCTTTTTTGAAACAGAGTTTAAATTGTTGTTTTAAAGTCACTAATATTGGACTGCAGTATCAGCAATATAAAATTTTAATGTGTTGTATGTTAGTAGTATTTAGAGTCTCAGATGAATTATTCATTTAATCTCTTATTTTCTAAAATTGTAGGAACTTTGTCATTAACTGATCTTTTTCTGAGATTTTAGAATGTCTTCCTAATTCTTCCATCAGTGAATGCTGATTACAAGTATTTCTCCATGCAGTTTTCAAAACTGATTTTTCATTCCTTCTTCTGGGTTGTTTATGATTTCCCAAAGTAGCCCAATATATATGAATCACTTTCCAGCTTCACGGGTTGGCAGCAACAGTGGTGGTGGCAATAGGGGCGAAGGGGATGGTTTTTATGTGTGAGAATTTTACAATTGTGTCAAAAAACTGATGATGATGCCCAGTTTGGTAATGAAAATTTTGTTGCTCAGGGAACAACTGGGCTACACATATCGTCTACCATGTACCAGCTTACTAGGGGCATGCATATAAAAAACTCCTTCCTTCCCTTCTTTCTTCCTTCCCTCCTTTTTTATTTAAGAAAAAAAGCAAAGTATCCCTCCTCGACAAAATTGCTTATGGATAAAATTGAAAGACGAAGTGTATTTCATAAGTATCTTTTCCAGAAAATATGGAGTGCAGAATATTTCACTTCGTGATAATTAATGGGGAGTTAAAACAATATGATGCAATACAGCCTTATGTTATGTTTTTGCGCCTAACTTAAAACCAATCTAATTTATGCATAATTTAGAGTTGTGTTAAGTAACAAGAGCTGAAAAAATATTTCTTGTAAGGGAGTAATAGCAAAAGGAAGAGACTTAAGACCATTAACAGGAACTTTGAAGCTATAATAATTTGTTTTAAAAGACTTCATCATATTTAACTTTAATTGCTTTTTTGTTTTGTTGTTTGGGTTTTCAATTGTACTTTTTACTTTTACGTTTTGTTTTCTTTTCATTTTTTCAGAAAAAAGGTGCCATGGAGTTTGGTGGCCTTAAAATTGAAATAAGAAATAAATAGTATACCTAATATATAGTTGGTATATACCAAATATACTAATATACTTGAGAATTCAAATAAAATTTATTACAGGCTTAACTCCAGATACAAACAAAATATCTAGTAAACAATTACCATATTTATCTCTAATAAAAGAAAAACATTACGCATAATTCTATTACACTTATTGTTTTTTTAATACACACACACAAACACACACACACACATATATATATATAAGGATAAAGATTAAAATAAATCCACATAAAACTCTTTACAAGAAGTTCCAAATCTAAGTAATGGCGCAGCATATCGTACAAATGGTAGCACAAAACTTGATTACTTGAGAGCTTCCTTTTAAGTCTGTATCAAAAGAAGTAACATTATATAGAAATCACACTCCTTACCTGGAATTTTCTATAAGACAGGATATATAATTGCGATGCATGCTGCAATAGTGCATGTGAAAATCACTTGTTCATCTAAACTTTCCTCTAATTGGATGACATTAAAAATATTATTAAATGGCTAAAATGATTTTTTTTTCTTTTGCAGCTGCAGTATTGAAATACGAAAACAATGTTATGAATATCAGACAGTTTAATTGTTCTCCTCATCCATACTGGCTTCCAAATTTCATGGACGTTTTCACTTGGTCTTTGCCATTTGTGGGAGAAAAAGGTATGTACATTGTTTTGTCAATGAGTAAAAAGGGAAGAACTCTTTACTGAAAGGGCTTTGGCCCATTTGACCACTCAAGATATTCAGGGATGTTGGAAATGAGTCAGGAATTAGGGGAAAACTAGATGAAGGCAATGGACCATGCATAATACTGCCAGCAGCAGTGTGGGGGTGAGCAATTAAGGATTGTAATTTCCCTTGCTTAGCTATGGTTTTGTAAAGTGCAGCATGACCATATTGCTTATCAATAGGAGTCTCCATTGCCATTGTTAAGCAAAACTCATGGGTCTTTAAGCAAGGACCATCCATGACTGGTAATTTCCTGCTTAATTTCCACAAGTCAAAGTCAATAGGGAAACTTGATGGAAGTTAGCAGGTCCAGGGAGTTCACAATCAGGCTGGAAGGCAGATAAATAATACAGAGTGAGATGGGAGGAGATGTGCAAGTGAGTGCATGTGGGGTGAACACAGATTGTTATGGTGCCACATGAATGCCTGCAGGTTGGGGAAAGGTGTTACAAGTATTCTGTGAATGCCTTTAAGCTGGGGAGGGAATGCTGTGGTGCAAGCATGTACTATGGAATACCAAAACCTTGGGATCAAACAAAAGGAGAAATTTCTGTTACAGATTAAGTATGTTGAATAATACAGGTTATGAGAAATGTCAGTAATATGTATCAGGATACTTTTTTAAAGTGGTGCAACGATTTGTTTCATAGCAGTATTTGTGAAATTATTTCACTTTTTTAGTTTTTGTCATGATGTTCATATATTTTTGAGAATATTTCATATTTTGACACTAGATATTTTATGACTTTTTAAAATTTCTGCTATGTCTTATATGCATGTTCAGATAATAATTATAATTGCTGCTTTTGATTGTAATCGTGTCTTGAATGATTAGAATTTGACTCTAAAAAGATAACTAGTTGTGTCCAAAGATATTATTTCTTTTTTTAAAAAAAATATCAGTGGTGGTGTTTAACCAGCAACTATGCTGTTACAGCTACGTAGTTATTACATCTATTAATTTTAGTTCTTAATTCCTATATACATTTAGCAATCGCAATAGCAGTTAGACTTATATACCGCTTCATAGGGCTTTCAGCCCTCTCTAAGCGGTTTACAGAGTCAGCATATTGCCCCACAGTCTGGGTCCTCATTTCACCCACCTTGGAAGGATGGAAGGCTGAGTCAACCTTGAGCCGATGAGATTAGAACCGCTGAACTGCGGATAACAGTCAGCTGAAGTGGCCTGCAGTACTGCACCCTAACCACTGCGCCACCTCAGCTCTTGATTTGAGTTCTATTTCAGCAGACTCTGTCTACATCCTTAAGCATAAATTGATCTCAGATACTGCCACAGTGCTAGTAGTAGCAGCAGCAGCAAGAATTGTCAATGTTTATTGTCCACTAAAACTCTTTATCAGTAGAACTCTCTGTCATTTCAGCTGGATTTGCCCAGCTGACATCCAACTCCAATTATGAGAATTTTTATCCTCCAATTCATTTGGACATTCATCTACACTTAACAAAGCTTCTTTTGTGAAGAAAGGTTTGTAAACTTCTTAGTTAAACTAAAAAAAAGGCCTTCTGAAATTTCTTCACAAAAGAAGCAATGTTACGAGTAGGTGCAATGAATTTGCTAAGGAGCATCGTAGTGAAACTATGATGGTGTGAATTAAAAGGGCTATTTGGGAAACAAGGAAGTAGGTAGGAGAAATTAGGCAGGCACTTATACTGTAGATGTTCTCTACTGTTTTAATTTTTCATAGTAATTTTTCAGATGTTACCAAATGATAAAGGTGAGATGAGGTTGCTTTTCTATGCTTTTTACGAGGTGGGTGGTAGAGGTATTAGTCTATATCTCTACCTAGATAATTTTCCAACAGAAGTTTGGATTTCTATAGAGAAACAATTATATGGCAGATGTATGTGGGCACAAGAATAGATAAATGGAAATTTTTCAAATTGGGCTTTGTAGTAAAAAAATAAAATGTAAGGGAGTTTCACTTCAGGAGGGCAAGAGACTGAAAAGATTAAAGGCCTAACCATGCAAGTCAGCAATAGCCTAGAAAAATCAAACACTGGGAAGCAAATCAAAAGATGGTTCTCCTTTCTTTAGTGGGCTTATGTAAAGGAAAAAGAGAGGGGGCAGTGCCCATTTTATTTTGGCCATTTGACATTTGTATTTTGCCCTTTGAGGCTGTGTAAAATCAAGCTAAAGGCAGAGTTCCAGTCAACAGCAGTTGGCTGAATATAACCAATAAACTGGGATCATTTATGCTAATTGCAGTATATAGTCCATTTCCTTTTATAGATCAAAATCTGGACTATATGACTTTGGTTCTATTTGGAGGTATGTGTGTTTGTGTGAGATATGTTTATGTGAAATACAGGAATTAAAATCAGTTAATTCCTGAGCTATGAAGGTTATCTACCCTCTTAAGAAAACAAATGTAATTCATTTTCCCATTAATTTTTGTTTCCAGCTTCCTTGTAGATCTGCAACCTTATTATATATAACTTTATACTGGGTTAGCTTTCAGTGAAGTCGACCAGATAATTTTTTTTTATCTTGATGTATAAAAGAATAGATTTAAAGTTTCACTTTTCTCCTACAACAACACTTTACCCTGATTTTAGCAGAAGGCTAAAACACAAATGTAAAAATGTAAAAATAATTCACATCCCCAAATAATTTTATTATACATGCACGTCTTCATTTTGCCCTCAAGGATATTGACTGAGAGATTTGATAACATCACTTAGTTCCCAGGAAGACAGTTTTGTGCCCTATCAATGGTGGTCATAAATTGTTGCATTTATACATGGTATGAGTATGCTAAATTCCTACTATGAATAGACTGTTTTTTTCAGATACCAGAAGTTGTGGTAAGGATATTGTGTGATAATGAGATGAAGGTTTGCAGGCAAACTACAACAGCATGTTGTACAATAGTTCCATTTTATACTTCCCAGCCTATGTATAGTTATATATATCACTTATCCCCTTTCTTTAATATAGTTGCACTGCTTTATCATTTGGTTATATTTCAATTAGTTTGTTTGAATTACTGGAATATTATTACCATATAGATGGCCCTTGACTTACAACCATTCTTTAGTGACTATTTGAATTTGCAACTGCACTGAAAATGTACTTATGACTATTATTTAAATTTACACTGCTGCAGGATTCCCAAGGTGAAATAATCAGAATTTGGGTGTTTGGCAAATGACTCATATTTATGGCACATGGTGATGTGATCACCTTCTGCAGCTTTCTGACAAGCAAAGTCAATGGAGAAGTCAGATTCACTTAACAACCATGTTACTAATTTAGCAACTGCAATGATTCACTTAACAGTGTGGCAAGAAAAGTCATAAAATGAGGCAAAACCCACAACATCTGCCTTGTTTAGCAATAGAAATTTGGGCTCAATTGTGCTTATAAGTCAAGGGTTATCTGTATTCTGCATAATTCCACAAATATATGACTTTTGAGCATTATAATTTTCCTAATAACTTCTGCTTGTGCACTTTGGGGTATCAAATTTCCATTAAATCTTATCTTATTAAAAAAAATGTGTAATGAATAGTAAAATCCTAGATATATCAAGGTCTAGTTTTGATTTGTATTCTGATTAATATTCCTGACACAAAAAGCTATCACATATGAAAATATCACTCATTGGTTTAAAATTATAAGTTAATAAGTTCTTTATCTACCAAACTTTATCTTGCATAGTATTTTCCAGTTAGGCTTTTTTAAATATTTAACCCATGCACCCAAAAAATCCCTTATTTATTTGTTTATTTCTTTTCAATTTACTGTAATTATTGCAAAACCAATTTTAATCAATAAAAAGATTAATTTAAAAACTTTTAAACTTCTCTATAAAGCTAATTACAAAATTATCAATTTCTCACTTACCTTTGTCCTAAAATATGATCTTTATTGCACATGCAGTTTTTAAATTGTGCAGTTTAGTATTGCTTTAATCTAACTAAAAATATGATATGGAAAGGTGACCAATATCTGATTATAATAATATAGTTACATCCTGTAACTGGCTGAATTCCCTGCCGAAAGTACATTTAGTAGCAAATAAAGTTTGTTGCTATGGAAAAATAAGTATTGTCTCTTTTACGGGTTAAAGAAATTGTTTTTGCTTCTCTTTCAATTATTCTAAGTTGGAATAATTTTATAAATATCCTTTAGGCTTACCTATCTGTCCAGTAAAATCACGAAGTATAAGCACATTTCCATGAGAGTGAAAGATTGTGGATATGCAACACTTAAAGGATTCAATTAACTTGCATTTATGGCCATCTAGAGTTCAGGTCTGCTAATTTCATAGCATGTTCATGTAGACCAAAATGCCTTTTTTCCCTGTTTAAATATTTATGGATACTTAATTAAAATATTTTATTTTGTGTAAGTTGAAATGCTAAGTTACCTCAGCTTTGTTCCTAGTGCATGAGAGAGAAGGCAAGAGAAAGGAGTGAGTAGTACAACTTTACGGGGGGGAAATACAACTTGACAAACATTGCTTCAAATTAAACTGACCAATCAAGATTTTTGGGACAGAAGCAAAAGGAGACATGAATTTCCCTCTATTTATAAGCCAGACAACAAAAAAGAAGGAATGAATGTGTATTTATTAAAACAGGAGTTGTATTTTTGCAGTAACCCTTCCGTTGAGTATTGAACTGTAGAATAATCTCTCCTTAATCACCTAAGGATTTGGACCTTGTCCTCTGAATGTTCACACAAATTTTGCTTTAAACTCTGTGTAACTTTATGCAGTGACTTTAACCAGCCATTCTACATTGAGAATCTTAGTTTGTCTCATATTGTCTCACATCTTCCACTTGATTTTCTTAACAGTAACAGAGATGCTGGTCAATGTGCTGAACATTTGCTCAGATGATGAACTTGGAACAGAGGAAGATGGTTTTGATGGTAAGAAGCATTGTGTCTTGTGCCTTCTGTTCAGGTGGTTTGCCTTGATTAATGTTTGTGCTTGAAAATGTTTATTAATCTTAGGGAAAGTCATAGGGTGACTTTTTAGAAGAAGGAGTCTAGATTTCATTTCATCCATGCTTCCCCAAATAATATCCTTGCCGGATAATGTGTTTGCTTTTATGCATGGTTTGTAGAGAAAGAATGAAAATAAAATGTTCTGTTTGCTTCTTTTCAAATCAAAATGGCATTTAATACTAAAATACCTTTTCTGTGACTATGCTGTGCATTGCAAGATTTCTAAGTACAGAAGATCATGTTGTGCAGAAATTACAAACTTAGTACAGGTATTTTGGAACATGGACAAAACATAAGGAGAATCATTCAAGAAGTTAAGTCTGATGTTTAGAATCCTTGGGTTTTCCGGAATCTACATGGTAAGACTAATGATGTGGGCCAGACTTCTCTGTCTTGTCTCTTTCCAGTGCTATATGAGTATGATGTTCCAGTTCCCAGCTAATATGACTCGTGGCTATGCTAACTGTGAATTCTGCATTCCATTAGTAAATTTCTGATATAATATGGTGTGAAAAATTCAACTTTTAAACTAAGAAATACAGGGGAGAGAGTTTATTTCCTGTAGACCCGTATAGCTTCCTTTTTCTCAAATACTCGATACAAGATGACCATCATCTGAATAACTTCTATAACTCTGAGAGGAATTAAATGTAACAAAAACTATATTTTTCTAAAGCTTTTATATCAGAAACACTAACTGAAGAAACAATTATAACTTGAGAGTGTTAGATTGGAGAAGGTTATGCCAGAAATATAGTTCTCTTTGAACATTTGAAGTTGGAAAAGAAAATTCCATTTATGTCCTTATGAGAACAGAATAGCATCATCTACAAATACATGGTGACCTGGTTCACACATTTCATTAGCTACGACTTTTCTTTTTTTTACCATGTTTCATTAATCTCAATTGGGTGGTTTACATAATAGATTAAATAATAAATATGGTTCATGTACCATACTAAGACAGAAGCATTATGTATAAAGGAAAATACTTGCATAGTATTGGAGTAAGAATAAAAGGAGAAAGAAATAAAAGATATACTATTGTGGAAGTTTATTATAGATTGCCTGAGTAGACAGAAAAAAACAGATAGTTATTTCTGCATGAGATGACTAGTATTTCAAAAAGACTAATGCAATACTGATAATGTGAGATTTCAAACATCCAGTTATCTTCTGAAAATCAAGAGTCAGAGGGCCTATAAATTCTTGTCCTCTCTTGCTGACATCAGTTGTCAGAAAGTGGAAGAACTTAATCCACTGGACTTTATTCTTGTCAACAGTGAGGGATTGGTTGAAGGAATGATTGTGACTGGTACCTCAAAGAAAAATTGTCAAGTTATTCTTGAGTAGGTAATATCCACAGGAGGAGAGTATCTGATAAAGTCAGACCTGCACACTAAAATTAGAATGTGATATTTCATCAATTCAGAGAGAAGATATGTTGTATGCAGGGTCTACAAATGCTTAACAGAAAAGCATCCAGAAAAGATGCTGAAAATGCAATGAACACAATCTGCAGAAGAAACAGGATAAATTAAAAGAGGCTAGCATGGATACATGAAGAACTCTCTAAAATGTTGAAGAGAGAAGATGACATAATAGGAAATAAAAAGATGGAACACAGAGAAGAATAGAAAATAGTCTCCTTGAAACTGATTCAGAAAAACTACCGGTCAGAATGAGCTGAAGCTTTCAGCAAATCCCCAAAACAACAAAAAAGGGTTATTATTGGATATATTAGAAATAAAAAGAAAGCCAAAAGGACTGTTGATCCATAGGGAGAAGAAAGCACTAATATGCAATGATGGGAAAGCTTAGTTTCTTTACTCCTCTATTCCCTGTCTTCTCTAGGAAGGGAAACTAAGCCATAGGTGATCATAGTTATGTGAGAAAGAAAAGGAGTTATTGCCACTTAGGTTAGCGATGGAGATGGTAAGAGGGAATGCAGTTTTTTTCAATGAATTCAAGAGTCCAAGGTTTCATAGATCTAAAAGTGCTGAAAGGACTAGAAGTGATTTCCAGAAATGGTATTCTTTGAAAACTCCTGGAAAACTGGGGAGAACCCAGAAAGGTGAAGAACAAATGTTATCCCCATGTTTAAAAGGGAAAAGGTAGATCTAGGAAACTGCAGGTCTGCAGGCTTGATGTACCTACTAGGTAAAGTCTTAGACAAATTATTCAAATCTGCACAAATAAGCTGTTAGATAGTCAGGCTAAAATTAACTGGAGCCAGCATGGAAGCCAAATGAATAATTTCAGGCTAACCATGTTTCCTTCTTTGATAGGGTTACTTGATTATTAGATCAGAGTTGTGGTGTACCTGGATCTCATTAAAGATTTCATCTGAGGATTTCATGATATTCTTTAAAAAAAATGGCCTAGATAATATTGCTGTTAGATAGTTTCACAATTGGCTAAAAGGATTGCAGCCAAAGAGTGTTCATGAATGACTCAACTTCAACTTGGAGGTAGTATCAAATGGAGTACTGCGGAGCTCTTTTTGGCCATATGCTTTTCAGCATTGGGTTACCAATAACTTGGATGAAGGGATTAAAGGTACATTTTCAAAGTTTGTAGATCAGCCAACACTGGGAGGGTAATAAATATTTTGGAGGATAGATTTGTCCAAAAACATAACATCTGGTGCAGATTCCATGTCCACCACAGTTCAGAGGGGAGAGTTCAGATTGGAGCAAATTTGCAAGAGAACTATCAACTGTGACTCTGAAAACTAAAACATCTGGGTGCCAATTAATATATTTTTGTTTAGACTATAGAATGTCTAGCTGAGGGTAGATCCTGGTCTTCAGTTATCTGACCATTGTAACACAAAGAGAGAGTAGAATTAGTTAGAGTTAGGGCAGGACCAGAACCAATGGGTTAAAGTTGCAACCTCACTAAACAAAAAAGGAAAGATTCTCTCATGGATCTGAACAAGTGGTTGAATTAGATGTTTTCTATGGTACTTTAAGTCTGCATGATTCTATGAAGCAAACCACAGTATGGCTTAACATATTCTGTGAATCAGGCCAGCATACATTTTTTATATACTACATGGATAGTCCCAACGAATCTCAACACATGAAGAAGAAAATGTATGGCACAGACTGCATAGAGGATTTATTTAGCTTAATTTAGAGGAAAAGTTTCTTCCTAGACCTATATAGTAGTATTATCATGTATGAGATTCAAATTAATTCATGAATGTGGCCATCATGTGACTATTAAACTGTTATACAGTATTTGTAGCTAATTATAATATCTTGACCATATTATCATGATATGTTTATTCCAAGGGGAGAAAAAATCAAACAATTTCGAGAGACTACATCATCCAAAACAGCAAAACAGTTTTGTGATGTGTCCTTTCTTGTTCTAATACAGTCAGTTCTTTCACATTCAAAACTTATTGCTACAATAAAATGTCCTTTAAAGCTAAAGGAGCAAAAGAACACAGGACTGTGTATATCTATTCAGAATTTAAGACATTTTGTGCTCAGCTTCACTTTCAATTGCTTTTCTCTCAGTGCTGTCCCTTGACTGATAATAGAATGGATATATAAATTCATAGTTTACACGGGAAATCCTATGTTAAGGCCTCAAATACAGTTAAAATATTCCTGCTTTGAAATAAATGTAATATTGAAGCCTTAATGAAGATAGAATTACAGAGTTCAGGCAGTATTCAATCATTTCTTCTTCCTAGAAATTTACATATAATCGCGAAGAGAAATCCTCAAAGTTTGGTTTGGTTTGCCTTACTTCAGGTGTGAGTAATAGCTTTCTTCTGGGTGATGGGCTTCTACCTTAACCAACATAGTTTTCATACTCTATAATCATGATGGCAAACCTATGGCACACATGCCAGAGGTGACACACAGAGCCCTTTCTGTAGGCACGCGCACCATCACCAGCTGCTCTTCTGGTTTCTGGCGCACACATGCATGCTGGCCAGCTGGTCTTTGCAAGCACTGGAGCACCATAAAACGGCTTGGAAACAGCCCAAAAATAGTTCAGAAAACAGCCTGAAAAATGCCCTAAAAATAACCTTTAAATGACCCAAAAATTGGCAAAAAGAGGCATGTGCCAGATGGTCTTTGAGTTTCTGGCACTCCAGCGCACGCATGCACGTGTGTTCTCGTTTGGGCACTCGGTGACAAAAAGGCTCGCCATCACTGCTCTATAATATAAGTGGCATGAACTGTAGCCCAAGGGATGGAGCAAATTGAAATAAGCAACCTATCAGAGGCAAGAGTGGGAAATGTATTTCTTTTAATGAAAAATAAATAAATCTGTTAGACTTTGCAATGAATAAATATACTGACTTTAAACCTTTCTCCCCCCCAATGCAAAAAATTGTGTCATCAATTTCCAATAACAGAGTCTTTGGATTGTCTAGAGATGGCAAAAATAGACCTGGGGAGACCTTACTTTGCCAGCCATCTGTGATTGCCACCAACTCACATTGATATATTTAGATACTGTTATGAAATTAAGATTCTTCTTTCCTTGGGTCCTCTTAAGAAAAAAAATAGTTTCCTGCTATTTGTAAAAAAAAAAGGGGGGGGTAAGAAAGAGTGCAGGGTCTTGGGGTGGTTTTTTTAATACTAGTTTGCTAAGGATGTTGGTGACATGCTCCTGGTGCCAGTCTAAAAAGCAGTTCCTATTGCTTCTGGTTAATGGCTAAAACAGTCTGCATTACTCTGCTCCCATTAAATTGTTCCAATCTACCACTATAATCCAACTATAATTCTTCAAAGGGAAAATTGCAGCAAGGAAAGTAATGTATTAATTTGCATTCATATATTTGTATTTATATCTATATAACACTCTATTTTGAAAGATAGAGTATGATTGCAGGAAAAACTAACTACCATATTTTTCAGAGTATAAGACCCACCAAGGTTTTGAAGAGGCAAATTAAAAAAAGGGTTTTGCACTCTGCAAACCTCCCACAAATGGCCCTTTTTTCCTGAAAAGGGAGCCCATTTTTTCCCAAACAAATGCATGAATAGCACTTAGGGGCTTGCAGAGTGTTCCTGGAAGGTAGCCCCCCCAAATGAGCAAAAAACTTCCTGTTTTTTGTGAAAACAGGCCCATTTTTTGTCAAAAAAATTGCATGCATAGCCTTTAGGAGGCTTATAGAGTACTTCTGAGGGCTGGGGGGGGGCAAAATTGAGCAAAAAACGGCCCATTTTTCGCTCATTTCTGCCTTCCCCAGCCCCCAGGAGCTCTCTGAAAGGCTACAGGCTGTGCATGGCCATTTGGTGAAGGGGCGGGACTTTGGGAGGAAAAAATGCTGTATTCAGTGTATAAGACACCCAGATTTTCAGCCTCTTTTTTGAAGGAAAAAGGTGCGTCTTATACTCCGAAAAATACGGTAACACATTGGTACCAAAACAGTTACAGTGACAGGCAACGTCCATCAGGTACACTATGGAACCAGTGGAATAAAATGGTTTTTATTACAATATGAAAGAAAAGTAAAATGGGAGTTCCCTATTTCATGGACTAGAGTGATCTATAATATAAGGTGCTCCTGAGAAAGCATACTGCCAATGCCTCACTTACTTCATTTCACAAGGGAAAGAGAATTCGAGAAAAATAGTATTAGTACTATTAGTATGTTGGTATTGGGCCATTTAGGGCTTCAAAAACAACACTTGGACTCACAAACCTATCAGTAGACTAGTGCAACAGTTGGTAAGATGCTATCAAACCAATCCCTCTCTAGTAGTAGCCAAGTCACTTACATTTTACACCAACACACGTTCAAGGAAAATCACATACAGTACAGTATATAGTACAGTGTAATAGTCTAAATTCTAATGGTTTATATCATGAGAAACCTTTGGTCCATTGGTAGTAAATCAGCCAGAGCAGCAGCTACCTACTACCTATGGATCAGGGACTGCTCAAGTAGGCCCCAAAGTGTCCATACTTGCAATTGGTTCTTAGGAAGGAAATGAGATCAAGCCATGTCAGTTCCCTATGTAGGACAACATCTTGGAGAGATTTATCCACTCAGACACTGGATCAGGACTATCACACCTTTTCCAGTTTTACCTGGGATAGTGGATGTAAGCTGGGTATCATAAGCATATTGGTGACACCCTACTCGGAACTATTGAACATCCTCCCCTAATAGTTTCATGCAGATGTTGAACAGCAATGTGTAATTTCCACACAGGAATAACAAGGTTTTAAATATTACATGTTGAAGTACCATAAAATATAAAATAAATCTCCGTGACATGATAATCATAGCTAAGTTTCCTTTCTACTTAATACTCATGGTCCCTCATATTAGCCTAAAAAAGCTTTTTGATGTTTCATGATCTACTGCTTGATAGGTCTTCTAAAATGATTCAGTTGTTATTGAATATTGTACTTTCCTAATGAAGAATGGCTGATACTATTTCTCTGCCTCTCATTTTCAGAGAGTAGTCAGCAGTTTAAGATAATTATTATTCCTCTAATATTCAAGAAACCAATGTTAGATTGCTTTCTTGATTTAAAGTGTATTGCTTGAGGTTTTTAAAATTAAACATTCCAAAGTAATAAATAACACTTTTTGAAAGGATGGTTAGTTATTCAAATCCCAAGAATAATTAGTAAACAGAATTAGTAAACAGAATATAGATATAGATATCTTTCACCCTGGCGTGGCTGATAACGGATAAGAGGCTGAGGCCTAATGGCTAAGATGTCTGCCTAGTATGTAATATAGCCCAGGTTCAAATCCCAGTAAGGGTATGGCTATATATATATATATATATATATATATATATATATATATATATATATATATATATATATATATATATATATATATATATATATATATATATATATATATATATATGACGAAATTGCAAAAACAGATTTCTATAAAATGGTACGTGATAAATTAAATTACAGGTTATTTTCGTGATTAGCAGCCTAATCTATGATATACTTCCCAAAGTGTTCAGAAAGCAAAATCTTCGTTGTCCAGTGTAATCAGATTTTTTTGCTGTAATGCCATAGTTGGGGTCACCATATTGGATAGTCTGATGAGAATAGCATATTAGCACTGACTTTTTTGTATAGTTTATATGGCAAATTCTGTATTTCCTATGAAATACAGAAAAGCCAAATAAGAAGCAGTACAGGTGATCCATGTTTAAACTATCACAATTGGCACTGACAACTTTATAGCTAAGTGAGATAGTTGCTACATGGAAAATCACATGACTGACTGTTTATTAATTTTATTTTCAGCTGTCCTTTTTTCTCACTGCCCTACCTTTTGAAATGCTTACTCTGATTAATTAGAAGGAGGGGAATTAAAGTTTGGATTTGCAGTCATTGGAGAGGAAGAGATTACAAAAATATAAAGGATTTCACGAGAGTAAGAAGGTACACAGGAATATACATCAAAAGGAATGCGCTGGCGCTGGCCATTTGCGTAGCATGCTTGAGGTTGCAGGCCACAAACACACCAGGCAAACAAAGAACATACACACACACACACACACAAACACACACACAAACACACACACACACACACACACACTATACATTGTCTAGTTAGATAATGTTGATTGTCCTATTTCTGATAATCTGTAATAAAAAGTTTAATTCCCTGAATACTATTTTTTTTCTTTAGCCTAATTTTTTTTGGTCATCCCATTACAAAGGAAGGCAAATGTCTCAATTTAAGTAGTCATTTATAGTCAAAAAATAAGGCATTTGTTTTTCTCCTAATTCTGCCTTTTGATAAAAGAATTGGCCTTGTAAGTACAAATATTCCTCAACTTGCAACAGTTTGTTTAGTGGCCATTCAGAGTTACAACAGCACTGAAAAACGTGACTTATGCCGGTTTCCCCCCACTTATAACTGTTGCAACATCCTTGTGGTCACATGATCAAATGCTTAGCAACTGACTCATATTTAAGACAGTTGCAATGCCCCAGGGTCATGTGATCTCCTTTTGCAATCTTCTGATAATCAACGTCAATGGGGAAAGTGATATTCACTTAACAACCATGTTACTAACCACTGCAGTGGTTGAATTAATAACAGTGGCAAGAAAGGTCAAAAAATGGTGCAAAATTCACTTACCAACTGTCTCACTTAGCAACAGAAATGTTTGGCTCAATTGTGGTTGTAAGTCGAGAATTACCTGTATTCAGATTTGCCAAATATGTTTTTGACAAAACCAAGCCAAAGAAGAAATTGTGTTTTTCATCTTGTTGTTTTCCTAGTTATTGCTTTAATCATCTTCAGAATCATTTGCTCTTATTATTATTTTATCTAATTGACCTTGGACACCCTTATTATTAGGTTTATAAATACTTGTAAAGTTATCACACTGGAGGTCATGATGTTATGAGCAAAATCATACAGTTTGGCTAGCTGGTTAGATAAACAGAGAAGTGAGACAAAGCATGAAAATAAGGAAGAGATAAAACTTGCAGAGATGCAGCCCTGATTGAAATAATTTCACAAACTGCTAATTGGCATTAGAAGAAAATAGCTTTTGACTTAGTCTAAGAATACTTAATGTCAAAGAGTTACAAACAACATTGTAGCTGAATGATGGAATAATATTATTCCATGCCATGCAAGAAGAGCCATATATTTGAAGAAATCTCTTATTTGATTTAGATGTTAATAATTCAAGACGGGGGACTAGAAGTAAATACTGTAGATATTACTAAATGCAAGCATTTATTTTAGAATTTTCAATTACATGTGTGTGCGTGCACATGTAAATAAATACATACAGTGATTCTAATTCCATTTAATTTATTCTTCAGCATATAATGTTTATGAATTAATACAGAGCACGCATATTTGCCGAGATATCTGAAATCAGCCTATATAGTGCTTTCACAGTTTGACTTGCTTTTCTAATTAATAGGGATATTGACTTGGTGGAAATGAATGAAATAATTAAGTACTAATTAAAATTACCCACTTACATGATAGACAGCTTGATAGCAAAGAACTTGATTTGTTCTCTGCACTCTCGGCAACGCTGAAGCACATTTTGCTAATTACCTGGCCTAATTTTTTGTTCCTTAGATTAATTTCATTGAAATGTAACTGTAACATTTAATTGTGGCAGATATTCACCAGATGACATTGCTAGAAATGTAGTTATTTTGCTGTCATAATAGCAAAGAAAGTGAGACAGTATTCCTGTTGGAGGGTTTGATATCTTGAGAGTTAAAAATACCACTTCATTATTTTTTATTGATACTGATATAATAATCACAAGTAGAACATTACTTTGGGATATGTGTGAGCTTATGAAGGAACATTGCAAAGTGAAAGTCAAAAGGTGAAAGCTTTCTCCCTTTAGCAGATACATGCAATATCATGGCATTTGTATAAATGTATGGTGCATAATGTAGCTTTCATCAATTGATGCCTCTGAACGTCTTATCATTATTTCCAGGAAAGGAGAAAACTGCATTTGAGAAAATAGTTGAATAAATTACTAACTGACGTGTTTATTAATATTTAAAGAAAATTACCACAAGGTAATTGTGTAACAAAATAAGTGATGGCACTATACTATAAAATGGTGTCATTAGTCATTGATTATGTAGTCAAGGGAAGTTAAATCAGGAAGAAATGTAAATTGGGAAATGTAAATTAAAAGTTGCAAACAAATTTTGTCCTTATTGTACTTTATCTGTGACAAAGAAGGAACAAAAAGGGTCTATGGACAATGATAAATATATATAAATAACATATAAATAGTATTTTATAACATACAGCATTGATAAACAGAAGTCAAAGCTAGATCTTGAATTGGATCTTAAAATGCCATAGCCTGCCATTTTTAATGTTCATTTGATCTTTAGTGGCTTTTTTATTCAGATACATCATCTGAAGTAGAAAGGAACGAAACTAGTTAAGGAGAAATCAAAGGGGAGCAGAAAGCCAGAATGCAAACATAAAAATAAACATAGATATGATGTTGCAGTCTGAAGTATAAATTCAGAGTTGAATATACCAAATGCTATTGTTACAGAGCCTAACTAGGTTAGGTGTAGGACAATGGGGAAGAAGAGTTATATTTCAAAGCTACTGTCATAACGACGCTGTATATTTATCTTGCCTTTTCTCCAGGGATTTTAAGGAGGCTTACATGGTATTCATCTCTACTAATTTTATCCCCTTAACAACCCTGAGAGTTAATTACTGATTGAAGAGATTCAAGGAGGTTTTTTTGGCTGAGTAAATACTTGAACTAAATCTCCTTCCTGCTACCTTGAGACTTTACCCAGGATCCAGGATCATCAAAGAGTTTAGATGTATTCTCAGGTCATTGAGCCTAATTATAGAGAAAAGCCGTGACCTGAAATGTCTGCCAGAGTAGGATGCTTATGATTTATGGTTGTTGAGATGGTAATGAATTACTTGATCAGGATTCTACATGTTGCAGCTCATTTTCAGAATCTTGCTGAATATGCAGATGTCAGAAAGTGTTGATGGCCACTTTATTCAGTAACCAAAGAGTCACCGTCCTTCAGCACAAAAATGCAAATCATTATGGATATTACAGCTGAATAAGTCTTCTGGAAAAAGTATTATGAAGTCCATCATTAAAAGAAAAAAAAACTTGACCCTACTTCATTAATTAATCAAATGGGTTGAAGGAATGCACAAAGAGGTCTCTAAGGTGCTGTGGCATTTTTAAAAATTGTTTTAGACTCTGATCTTCAAACATGTTTATTTGAGAATAGGTTGCCTTGAAGTTGGTTTGCTTAATTCCAAAGGAATACATTTGGATTTAAACATTATGGTGTTTATTTCCTGTTTTTCATTTAAGGGCATTTAGACAGGTTCATGTTTCTTTTTCCATCATTCTTTCGGCTGTTTTTTCCCCTTCAGCTATCATGTTATGAGAAAGATCAGGGTTATAGACAGGGATTGGTGCTAAGCCATGGCTTGATGCAGATGTGAGTGAATGAATCAATCTGTGCTCTCCGCTCCTGGCCCAACATTATATAATAAATTACTCTGGGAGATATATATGGCAAAAAAAAACCTCTTGAGAAACTTATTTCTCAATATTTATGAACTCCTGTGGTTAACATGTCGTACTTGATCTCCTAAATGAATCATTGCATGATCCAAGCAGCATGGCCAGTAGTGGACCAGCGTTATGGTTATCTTCTTGCATTTTAATTTATTGCAAAGTTTACTAACAAAGCTGTGCTGAAGTGTGTTTTCTTCTTATAATTCTTTTTTCTATTCCCTTTCAGTGTTCCCTGTCTAATTTGTTTCTTTTCTATTTTTCAGAATTACTTAAGTATTACTTTCCCATTGATGTTGTCTTGTATTACACTCTTCTTCGTTCTCCTTTCTTTTTAAAAAAATCTCTTATCTTCACTGATCTGTTTTCTTTCCCCCCCTACTCTGGAATTTCATAAGAAGATCCTATTTATGCACAGAAGAAAGGTATTATTAAATGGTCAAGAAAGGCTTATATTTAATTTGCTGTTGTATAACTTTTCCTAGTGCTAACTCTCAGAAATTTTCAATTTCATATCTTCCTGCCAAATTCTCAAAATTGTGTTCTATATTATGTGCACTTTCCTAAACTCATAATAATCAAATGACTATTTAGAATAGGCATGGGGATCCTGTAGTCCTCCAGACATTGTAAAACAATAACAAAACAGCATCCCTATTGTCCATAATTGATGGGAAATTTTGTTAGACATCAAGTAGAGAAGAATAGGTTGCTCAGTTCTCTAGTAGGCTGGTGTAGATCACTATTGATGAATTCTGTAAAGGTCAAGTTGATTGTAGTATATTTGCATCCTTAAAACAAATTTTCCTTATTCAAATTAAAAATGGGCTTTGTGTGTGTGTGTGTGTGTGTTTGTGTGTTTGTGTGTGTGTGTGAAAATGCACTTTAAAGAAAAAAATGCCGCATGGGGGCTGCTGAATGTTTATAACCTACAGCTTTGATACAAATAATCCGCCACATAGTACCTTTTCCTAACAGTTGGATGTTAGAGCAAGATTCATTTTCCTTGATTAAGTGGTCTTCCACTATCCACTCTGTGCATGATTTGCTCAAAATTACAATTACTGGTTGTAGCTTATCTATAGTAACTTACGTCATTTGGAAATGAAGATGTCTTTACATCTGTCATGATATTATCAAGTCACCATGAATGGTATGGAAGGAAACTTGGTTAAGGTTATGAAAAATTAAAGAGATCTAAAAGTTGGTTGCACAATGATATTTTAATTTTGTTTCCAGGGAAACCGCTACTTGAATAAATGTTTTTAACTGAATGGCATTTTTCTGAATTTTTTTGAATAATTGAGGAAGAACTTTTAGCCTAAAAACCTTACAATTGCTATGATGTTAATAAGCTCTTGTTTAATATCAATTAATACATTGATAAACCAGCTCAGTATATATATCATTTAGTGTTAAATTTTAGTGCGCACACAAATTTGCCAATTGCTTTAACAAGTCAATTGAATACTTGAAGTACTGGATACTGCTTTGTTGTACTCAGTAATACATTTTATACACTTGCAATACTTTAAGCAATACCATGATACGGGGAAACTTTACCTTTTTGTCTACAACACAACACAGTACAGCACTAGCTAAAAAGATTCCTTAGCATAGAAATCTAGCTTTTCACTAAGCAGCACAACATAGATGTTCTGGAGCCATTTTGGTGTCAGGATCCAGAATATACCCCTTAACTTAACACCTGTTTGTCATTGACCATATTTGAAATTTCCTAGAATGAAGTAGTTCTGGCACAAGGATCAAATCAAAACCCACCCATTCCCATCATTATTTGCTTTATTTCATCCAGCTCTTAGGCTGTCCGTGAGCCTCCTCTGCGATGAAGAATAGTTTCCAGTAGGATGCTGTTACTCAGTAGTGTTTAAAGTACAGTTCCCTTGGCAATGGGGTCAACAGATTGATATACTCCCTTTCAGTGGTGGGTTCCGGATGGTACACCCCAGTACGGGCATACTGGTGGCACTGGGAGCAGCTGCAGCCCTACTGGAACAATGTTTCCATTGGGCCCACCCACCCGCCCTCATTCCTTACCTCTTTTTAAGCTAGCGGGCCATTTGAACATGTGCACACTGCGTACGGCGCCTGCACGACCGCCGAACAGCTGGAGCGTTGCATGCGGTGGCATGCAGAGGCGTGCGCAGCGCACATGCACAAGCTGGATGCCAGTCCCCGTTGCAGCGTACTGGTTGCGATGGGATCTGGAACCCACCACTGCTCCCTTTGTTCTAGAGAAGAAAAGGCTAGGAAAAGAACAACTGTCTGAACATTCCCCATTGCATTAAGTCTCCCAAACCTCCCATCTCTGCAAACAGTCCTTGATAAAAAGACTAGATAAATATTCTACTTTATTCTACAGTATTCTAAAGTAGAATAATATTCTACTTTAAATATTCTACTTTCTTGTAATTCTTGCGTAGGCTGTGAAATCCAACTGGATAGTCAAGAGTCTCAGGAAATTACCAATAGAGGAGAAGACTTTTGTCCACCTTTAAAGCTCTTCATGGCATGGGTCCAGGTTACTTGAGGGACCGTCTCACCTCACTGGGATTGGCCGGTGCCACTCATGCTAATAGAGGAGGCATGCTGCGTGTCCCCTCAGGCCAATTGTTCTTAGCTGGCGGTGTCCAGGAGGAGGGCCTTCTCTGTTATTGTTCCTTCCCTCTGAAACAACTCCCCCCCTACCCCCGGTGTGAGGTTGGTTCCAATCCTCCTATCCTTTCATAAGGGCCTAAAGATGTGGCTCTGCCAGTGGGAGAAGAGCACAGTGGAGGTAGTTAATCAAATGACAACAAATCCACGCTCACACACTCCTTGTGTTTTAATGTTGATTTTAATTATGTTTTTACTGTTCAAATATAGATTTTTATGATTGTAAGCTGCCCAAAGTTACCATATGGTAAGATGGGTAGCCAATAATTTTTTATAAATAAATAATAAAATAAATTTCTCAGGAAATTAATCTGTAGGCATTAATTTCTCTATTTCTTATGGGATTTATAAAAAGGGGCTGGGCAGATTAGGAAAAATGATGCTGAGACCATATTGGCCTGATTTAAGGAGATCCTGACATGATTGATGTATGTGTCCCATTCATGTAAGAATGACCATTTTCCCCACAAATTCAGACTTCTGGACATCCCTAATAGAAAAGTAATTATTTGCACGCCACCCCAAATAAATAGTCCAATTCATGTCTTCTCCATCTTAAGTTTCTCTCCTAGACTGTCCACAGTATAAGACATATAAGATCCAGTTTACAGTGTTATCTGAGCCTAGACCAAATTTTTAAACCATTTATGAATTCTTGTCCCAAACTGCATAGAGGTGTTAGTGATAGGACAAAGATATAGTGAGATTTTGTTATTGTTGAGAAATTGCTAAGAAACTAAAGTAATTCTTGGATGTTACTGAAAGTAGAGGGTTTTTTTTTTTAAAAAAAAAACCACTAAGGAATCATAGTAGATTTTATTACAGAATGAAATTATTGAAATGAAATATTGCACAAGAAAACCTACCTGCTTTTATCAGTCATCATGATGTAAAAAGTTAATGTTACCTTCAATTTCAAGTGTTCAGTCTAAATTAGATTCTAGAAGGCGTCCTTCTTTCCCTTTGTATAATCCTGTTTTTAGTCTATCTTTCCTATAATATATATTTCAGAGATATCTGTAATTTTCTTGTAACTGCATCTTCTAGTTTCTTTCAACTTTCCTGTGTAATACTTTGCCTATTTTCCAATTCTCTGACTAACAAAAAAAAAATGCATAAATTATTTTGCTGTATTTATGATTCGTTTTTCCAATCCTACCCTGAAAATCAGTTTTAGCTTCATCTAAATATATTTATGTCTTTAAAACTTTGGTTTACATTTGTTGTTTTAGACCAGCTTTGTAAATATTAAATCTTATTTCTGTTAATCATTTCTTTGTTTAATATGTATTGGTAAACATTTTCATTTCATCAATTCATTTGTAAAAGTAGATAAAAAATATCAATTTGAATTTTGAAAATAATTGCAAATAATCCATGTTTTCTGAGCTATTTGGCCAATGAATGTTTTATCTCTAGAGAGCTGGAATAATACTTGGTTGCGATTTCTTTAGAAATTTAAGATTATTTTTATTCTTTGTATTCTTTGTTCTAATACTATTTATACTGTTTCAATCAACATCCTAACCCAAAACACATTACAGTATACTTTATTCTCAGATTTTTCTCTATGCAAAAATATAAACAAAGAGAAATCTGCCCTAATACTATCATATGCATTACATATTGTACCTGCTCAATAATACAGCATTTGATAATAGCCTAGGCACATTTGTGAAAGAGTATTTTAGATGCAAACCATATTTTTTTTTGCAGGGATTCTATCTATTCATATTGAAATTAATGGCTAACAATTTTGGCTGCAATTCCATTTTCCCTCCACTGTATAAGATACTTTTTTTTTCAATTAGTGGTCATGAATACATAAAAATATTCAAAATAATAAAATGTAGCCGGGGGGGGGGGGGGAATTAAGGCTGATAGTTTTTTTGTCAGACCAAAGAATACAAAGCCAACTCTTTTTTTATTCTTATTTTTTCTGCTAAAATATTATTAAAAGTGTGTTTACTTATGACAGTCCTAAATAGGCCCTCTATAAACATTTTCAAATTATGGTCCCCATTTTCATGTCTAGATCTGTCTCATTGTGTATATATTTTGTACCTACTTTAATTTATTTGGTAAATTTACTGCCCATATAAAATTTCTAAAGAGCAGAAGGTAAGTGGTTCAAGAGATTAAGAGAAAACATACAGTTTTACAATATACATTTTAGAGGTATATCAAGAATTTTGAACCATATTTTTAAGTCTGATTGATAATTACAGATATGTGGAATTATTTCTTACGTGGATTATAACATCACGTGATAATAATTTTTGTTTCACTTCTTCCAATCTACAGTATTTTTGTTTTGTATGATATCATTTAATAAAGCATTTGAAAACAGAGATAATTTTCACCAGTGAATCTGGGACTTTATTAACTATTTACATATACAATTGTTCAGCAATTTATTAGTACAATAAGCACTTGTAAATCCTGTGAATCTCTAGTTCATTGTAGAAATTTGATTTGCCCTAAGAATGTTTAAACTTCCTCTAAAGGATAACATTAAGAATAAAAAAATACTATATTTTAAGGATATGCAGATCAAATTAAATCTTGGTCAAATCGGCTTGAATTCAGAAGCTAGTCTTACAATTTCTGCGCAAAATAAACAAACTCACAGTTTTTTGTGGTGGATAATTTCATTTGATGTATGCACTTAGCATGTTTTAGCAACTTTCCTTAATATTCTATATGCATGTTTTACTTACCTCTTTCTCTCTCTCTCTCTCTCTCCCCCCTTCCTGCTCAAATGTATGCAATATGTATACAGTTTTTGAGATGGAAATATTTCAAGATGGCTGTTGGTTGGCTCCATGAATTACATGCATGTCCACTTAAATACTACACATTGTAGTGGATAACATTTTATTTGAAAAGAAACTAATGATTTATTTCTATTACATCGCTACCATATTATCTCCATATATAATGAAAAAGTTACTATTTTATTCATTATTTTAATTTGTCTGAAATTTGTGGGTATTCATTATTTTAATTTGTGTGAATTGCAGCATTATTTATTATCTAAAATTAATCTAATATTTTTATTTGTTATAATTTATTTTTTCATATTGCCATTTAAAAAGATAAATATTTTCTACCTTCATACAATTAATTGGATCCCCTTATTTGCTCTATGCCTCTTGTGAATTCTTTGTGAACATGTCTTCTTACACTTTTGACATTATCATAGAAATTTATCATATATATATACATATATATATTTATGTATACACACACACACACACACACACACATATATATATATGTTGTATTTGTGCTGATAAATAAATAAAGGGAGAGTAGTATAGATAGTATATATATATTTATATATATGTATATGTATAGTATATATATATTTGAATAAAAAGTTCCTTGAATCTTGATATTTCTAACTATGGCTTTAAAAACTAAAATTGGCTATTAAAAAAATAACAAATTATTTGGCTTTATCTGTGGTTTACACAATTACAATTGTGTAATTACAATCACACTTTTAGAAAATAAATTATTATATCTATTCATTTTGCTTATAAAGCCTTTACAATTTCTTTCATTGGGAAGCATATAAACCTTCCCAAGGGAGCTCAAGAAAGGAGTGGGATAAACTCATCTTGTTCTAAATGCCTTATCATTCACATTCTAGTTCACAAACTTTTTAATATTGGTCTAGGAATTCTTTTATTCCTTACTTCTCCAGTTCTTCAAGTACAAATCTAGTTTCAAATATCCTTTCTTCCTTCTTTAACTTCTGACTTAAATCCTGAAGTTTATGTAGCTGTATCCTTATCTGTGGACAGTAGCGTTCTGGTTTTTCTTTACCATTACCATTATTCCAGGATTTATTTTTCACAGATCACTTCTCTACTTTTACGAACCATATTTCTATGGTTGAATAGAAAAGAATTTTGTACCTAAAGCAACACTGCCATTTTTTCTCCTTTTATAATGAACCCCCATTGGCATGATACAAAAAAGATAAGGATGTGATAATGTCCAAATCAGCATAGTTGCCTAAACACCCACATAAAATTAGGAAATAGCCTGATTTGCGCACTGTGTGTGTGTGTTTGTGTATCCCCAGAGATGCTGCAGCAGGCACCTTCAGTGCTCCAATCAAGCTATTTTCTAATCTTATTTAATTTTATATATCAGATTTATAGGCCGCCCACCTTACCTCAAAGTAACTCTGGGTAGAATTATGCCTTTCAGCTGTAAATGCAACACTATAATAATGGAAAAATGTGGAGGCTTCTTTGTGATATTGCAGTGTTCCTTCCCTGTGACCCTCTCCCATCCCCATAAATGTCTCTGGTTACTTGACATAACTGCAGAGCATGCCACAAATCAGTAATAATTACCTGTCCATTCTTGTGTTGTTTTATGTTATCTTGTTACTTGTATAAATGTCAAGCATAAAAAAGGATATTTTCTATATTTTATATTTTTAGAGGACTGTTAACAAAATCTATTTCTTCTGATAGAGAGAAAAGCAGTAACATTTGCAAAGGCCATGAAGATAGTTTATACTCCAAAGTTACTAAATAATGTGAAATTCCTTTTGTTTTCTACAGCTTGGTCTTTTTTCTAAAACTTCCCTTTTCTTTCAATAATAAACCTTGTTTCAAACATGTATTTTAAAGATTACAGACTATTTTATGCTACATATGGGGATTTTTTTCCATCTCTAAATGCAATCTTGTTTAAAATTAATCAGGCACAGGTAATTTGATAGTTAGTTGACTGAACATTATTAGTGTAATTTCTCATTGTTGACATGGATCATTTGCCATAAAGATATCCAACTCAGAAGTCAAACATTTTCATGTTTTTCTTTCAGTCATTAAAATCTGATCTTGAACTAGTGCTCTGTAATAATTCATTATGTATATATTTTCAGGTGATTGAGAACTATTTTCAAATTCTATGTGCAAACATTTAGATAGATTCATTTTCATGTATGGTCTGAGACACAGGACAAAAATAAACATTTTTCTGAGTATTTTTGAAAAAAAATTCAGGGAGGACAGAATCATTTGATCAGGAACTGGTACATATATTACATTAGAATATTAGAAATACAAAGTTTGAAGGTCTTGGAGGTTGGAGGTCTTCTAATTGGAGATCTTGGAAGTCTTCTAATCCAACACTTGGAAGTCTTCTAATTCAACCCACAGCTCAAGCAGGAAACCCTATATTATTTATATCCAATCCATCCAATATATGTCCAATCTCTTCTAAAACTGTAAGCTAGATGCCTTATACATTACATATTCATGTAATGTGCAAAGCAGCTAGTTCTATGCTTCTTCCCAGTTAGATCTAGAGAATATCTTTTTCAAAGTATTTATAGTTGATATGCAAGCATTCCCTGAGAAGCCACCTGACAAGATACCTTAGAAATAGATATAAAGAAGTGTTATACAGAAGCAGTAGGCCTCATATAAAATAATTTGTAGGTTACCTATTTTAATTTTTCTATTAAAATTAACCCTTAATGTCAGTTCCTCAAATATATACCACATAGACACAGATGTTTGCAGTGTAAATTGTAGACTATAATATTTTCTCAGTGAAAAGGAAGAGCTAAAGTCGCAACGACACAACGTGCGATCTTGGAGCTCCAAGATCGCAGTTGATACTTTTGCCACTGGACGGTCCTTTTAGACCTAAACTGCCCTGAAGGGACGGTGACAGGGAAGAGTACGTCCTGCTGATCTCAGGGACACCGCAAAATCCCTGATTGATCCAGGAGAATCTCTTTTTGCCGGCGGCAGAAGCGCAGCCATTGAAGCTGCTGAAGTTGGGACAGCTCCGGAACGGGAGGAAAATGGAAAGAGAAAGTGTGTCCAGCTGGTGAGGAAATATTATTATAAAAGAGACTACCCCCCAAAATTAAAGCTAAATTAAATTTGAAAACAGAAGAGAACAAGCGGCAAAATTAAGCTACATTAGACAGTGTGTTATCCTTTTTTAAAAACAAATCTTTTACGGATGGAACTTTTGCAAATATTTCCTATTCTTTAAATTGAATGAATTAGTTTTTCTTATTCTACTTTTTTTTTAATACCTATGAATTAAAATCTTTTTCCTTATTTTTATAATGCTGGATTGGATGGGGTTTTTTTTGCTCCATTTAAGAATTTTGTTTTCTTTAAGCCTGGAATATAAAGAAGATATAAAAGGAATACAAAGAGGGCTGTAATAACAGAGGGAAAGGAAGTAACACTGCCACTTAGAGGCTGGAGGCTTGGAAGGCTTGGAAATATTGTCTTTTCTTTTTTTCTCTTTGATTATTTGACTTTGCATTTCAAGGTTCCTCAGCTTGTTTACAGAGAGTGCTAGTGAGAAGAGCATAGGTTGTTTATACAGGTGCTCTTCAGGAGCTTTATTGGCAGCTGGAATGGAATGAAAACAAAGCCTTGTCTTGAAAGATTATAAATGAACTTGCTTTAAATTTAATAAAAAGTGTTGAATGCCAGAATGGCAGTGTTTACAAGTTGGAAGAATGGTGCAAAATGAAAAAGAAACCTTAACATTGCAAAAGATTATGTTTGAAATTCAAAAATTATTAGAAGTAACAGAAAAAATTGAGAAGAGATTGGAGAACATAGATCGTAGAACAGTAAAATTTGATGGAAAAATTGAGGATGTTCATCAAATGAAGAAAGTGGAGGTCAGAGTTCTAAAAACTGAAGGAAAAAATAAAGAGACAAGAAAATTGTTGATACTGACAGTGAACTGAGCATGGTTGGAAATGGAAAGAGTGGAATATGGAAAGGGGAGATAGATGGACTAGAGCTCTACACCAGATTTCAAAGTATAGAAGAAGAAGAGAGAAAAGAGAGAGGAATTGATGGAACTAAGGAGAGAATTTTTGTCAGAAGCACTAGTGATAACCAAAGATAAGCTGATAGAAGAAGCAGATGGAGGGTTTCAAGCTTATACAAGATATGCAATAAGCAATAAGTTGCGAAGAGAAGTCCATACAAAACTTACTAAGGAAATAACCAGAATACTAATGTCACAAATGGCAAGACTGCACTATTACTGGAAAGACACAGGTTGATGTAATGAAAGCTTATAATAAAAAATTAAGTCAAATTTAGTTAAATTTAGAGCATTATGTATAAAATGAAGTGATAATGGATATAGTTAAATAATTGATTGATAATGATAATAATGCATATATATGTATTGGTTTGATAAGAAGAAATTTGATATAAATTGCAAACGGTGACTACGAAAGGAGGTTTAGAAACTCTGTTATTAAATATAACCAATTTTTATTCAGAACATGTTATAAAGATATAATGTTACTGGATGATATTGGGAAGAGCTAATGGAATGCCATTATGTGGTTTTGCTTTAAATCTGAAATATTTTATATAAAAGGATGTAAAAACAATTATAGTCAAATGAAGTTTGAAATATGATGATAGTAATATATATAAATATATTTAATTTAAAATATATGATTTGATATGAATTGTAGGTGATGACTGGAAGGGATGCACGGAAGTTTTTGTAACCAATTGAAACACTTTCTACAATTTGTAATGGAAGATGGTTTTGTGGGGGTTTTTATGGATTTTCTCTGTTTGTGTTTATTCAAAAATTAAAAAAAAATCTTTGTAAAAATATTTTCTCAGTGGCAGTTTAGTATACATTTTTATTAAAATAAAGACATAAATGGAATGGGAAAATATTTCAAAAAGCAGGGGAAAGCATTCTGAGAATCAATAGAACTGTATATGTTTTAGTATTATTTAATATATAATTTAACTGCATATAACCCAAGTGGAAAGATAATAACTCTATTCTAAAGTGTTCTAACTTGCAGTTTTAAATTAAAATTTAAAAGTGACAGCTTATATCATAGAACCATTGCAGACAATTATTTGTATCCTGTAAAAGAATAAAAATAATTCAAAGCCTAAATCCAGGTTGTAATAAACAGAGAAAGCATATAGCTGAGGTAATTTTTGCACACATGAACTATATTAAAATAAAATTATAGGATTATGGGGAAAGGCTTGTGGAAGATGAAATGTATTTATTGTGGGTTCTTGAAGTTCAGGTATTATTCTAAAATAATTTTAAAATTATTTTTATTTCTTTTTTTTTCTCCTTATAGGAGCCACAGCTGCAGCTCGAAAAGAGGTTATACGGAACAAGATCCGGGCGATAGGGAAAATGGCTCGAGTGTTTTCTGTACTGAGGTAGGGCTTCTCTGTATTTTAGAAATTATTGTTCATTCCCTCCTTAGCAAAATAACAATAGTAATAGCACTTATTACACTGCTTTATTGTGCTTTACAATAGCAGTCCCAACCTTTGTGATTTGGCAGCCCAGTTGGGTGGGGGAGATGGGAACGGGGCCACACAATGGGTGGGCCAGTGCGTGCATGTGTGCCTGCGGATCAGCATGCATGCAAGCGAGTGTCCAGCAGCCTGCCACATGCGCACTCCAGTCAGCCTCTCACATGGCCTAGTTCCGAATAGGCCATGGCCCGGTAGAGTGCTGAGGACCAGGAGTTGTGTACCCTTGATTTGAAGTATTCTTTAAACTGTTTACAGAGTCAGCATATTGCCCCCAACAATCTGGGTCCTCATTTTACCAACCTCAGAAGGATGAAAGGCTGAGTCAACCTTGAGCCATTCAGGGATGAACTCCTGGCAGGAAGCAGAGCCAGCCTGCATTCTAACCAATAGTCCACCATGGCTCCAAAACAAAACAAAAAAAAAGACATTTCCATGCATTCCCTCAGGGTTTTACCCGATCAACTTCATTAAAAAAAGGAAATTGCCTTCTGCCAGTTGTATGTTCACAATACAGATAGGTCATACAAACTCTGAATAGACATACAGGTAGGCTTTGATTTGAAACCATTCATCTAGTGATCATTTGAAATTACAACGGCATTTCAAAACGAAAAAGTGACTCATGACTGTTTTTCGCACTGGATTTTTAGAATATTTATTTAATTTTTCACAATGTTTTTCACTATGCTCATGTGATCAGAATTCATGTACTTGGCAACTGGCTCATATTTATGACAATTGCAGTGCCCTGGAGTTATGTGATCACCTTTTGAGACCTTCTGACAAGCAAAATCAATGGGGAAGCCAGATTCATTTAACAACCATATTCCTAACTTAACAACCACCACGATTCACTTAACAACTATAGCAAGAAATGTAATAAAATGGGCCAAAATTGAACAGCTGTCTCACTTAGCAACATAAATGTTGAGCTCAATTGTGTTTGTAAGTTGGAAGACTAACTGTAGTTTGCCATCTCAGAATTTTTATATATTGCAAGCTTTAGAACAATCCAGATAGCAATAGCCCTTAGACTTGTACACCCACTCCATCGTGCTTTAGAACATTCTCTAAGTGGTTTACAGAGTCGGCATATTCCCCCCAACAATCTGGGTCCTCATCATTTTACCGACCTCAGAAGGATGGAAGGCTGAGTCAACCTTGAACCTGGTGAGATTTGATCTGCCAAACTGCTGGCAGCTGGTGATCAACAGAAGTAGCCTGCAGTACTGCACTCTAACCACTGTGCCAGATGATTGAACCGCAGAAATTACTCAAAGACGTTTTGCTGCCTGAAGCCAAAAACAAAATCAAATATTCACCCACATAAGTGCACAAACATGTTTTCGTTTAGAGGCCATTCTGATGCAGATGACTTCTTCCTCCAGGGATTTGGGAGGCCAAAAGCTGTACTGAATGAATTAAGCAGAGCCTTGTTGAAATATTGCCAGTGTTGTGGTGAATAGAACTGAGTGAACACCCCATGTATGTGAGGGCCTGCACTGTGTATGGCATTGCTCTAATTTCCTATAGTTTTACCATGTGGAAAAGTTCTAAACAGTGAAGTCCAGTTCCCTGGTAGTTGGTAAGCATTAGAAATCTTTTCCTGGAAGCTATTTTGAAGACAGAAAAGAGAGTTGTAAATACAAGAAAAGAATGGTTTCCCCCCTTCATCCTTTTGCCTCCAACACTATCTTTGATTTGCTTCAGCAGTCCTCAGAATATTGACTCCAAAAGATTATTAATAATAGTAATAATAATAGTTATAGTATAGCATAGCATAGCATAGCCTTTATTATCATTCTTTATCATGTATTCAATGAAATTGGTTTTAGCCTCACTGGTGCAATCCATGTCAAAAAAATACAAACAACATAAATAGTATAAAGAATAATCCCTATGCAAGTAATTAGGAAAAAGAAAAAGAAAAACTAGTTATACATTTCTGCGTGTGCATGGAGTGATTGTGGTTGTTTTTAAGAGTCTGACAGCCCAAGGAGAGAAACTATTCCTGAACTTTCAGCGGACAAAATGGTGGTATATCATTTATATAGAGCCAGGGTGGTATAGTGGTTAAGACATTAGGCTATGAACTGGGAGATTATGAGTTCTAGTCCCACTTTAGGCATGAAGCCACCTGGGTGATCTTGGGCCAGTCACTTTTTCTCCGCCCTAGCAGTGGTAAGTCACCTCTGAAAACCCTTGCCAAGAAGGGACTTGTCCAAGCAGTCGCTGAAAACCGGTCAAAATTGAATGGAAGAAAAAAAAAGTGTGATATGAACATTCACCAGTATAATGATGTGGTTAATAATCAGGTGTTCTTACCTTCTTTCTTTTTAAAAAAAGTGCTTTTACTATCTAAACTCACCTCATTTTTAGATGAAATTGTCTATTTACCAAGATGGACTTGAGATTTATAATCACTTAGACCAGGGGTCTTCAACCTTGGCAACTTTAAGACTTGAGGATTTCAATTCCCAGTATTCCTGGCTGAGGAATACTGGGAATTGAAGTCCACAAGTCTTAAAGTTGCCAAGGTTGGAGAGCCCTGACTCAGACAGTATAGGGGTATACAATATGTCATAGCTCCTGGGCCTGTATTAGTGGGGATTTTGTTCTGCTTACTATACATGTTCCTGCTTTTTAACTCAAAAGACTGGCATCCAAAGCAGCTTGCTGCAATTAAAAAAGGTGTAAGAACAGAAGTGTTCTTCAAGTGTTAGAAGGGCCCAGCTGTACAACCTGTTTCCTCTGATTGTGTCTGTTGCTAGCCACCGCTGACATCTCATTCTGTTCCTATCAGGGAAGAGAGTGAGAGTGTCCTGACACTGAAAGGGTTGACCCCAACAGGAATGCTGCCCAGCGGGGTGCTCTCTGGAGGAAAACAAACTCTACAAAGCGGTAAGTGCTTTTGCACATGTATACTGTGATAGACCTAAATTTCTCATCCTCTTTCCATTATAACAATATGGCTATTTTCAAGAGAGAAAGAATTGAGGGAAAGACCACATAGCTGGAACGTAGTTCACAAAATTGGGTTTCTCACACACACACACGTACACATACACACACATACACACACAGGACAAGTCTAAATTCCAAACCAGTTTCATCCCGCTTGATATTATTTAGAAGAAAAATAGATTATTTCTTAATTTCCGGAAAGGAATCTCTTGTAGAAGGAGCACAACAATCTTGGGGGAAAGTATGTCTAATTCATATCTGTGCTGGCTTCCTAAAATTCATCTGCCTTATAGTATAGCTAAATGCCTGCGGAGCATTTAAGTATAGTATAGCTAAATGCCTGGGGAGCATTTCAAACCAAACCAGGCTCTTTCCCTAATCTACTATGTAATGGTTTGAACAGCAAGAATGTAACTCTGCACCCATTTAAGAGACTGAGTACAAATTGGGACCGAGTGCTCAATTTATAAATGCAGAGATATTCCCCTTGTACATGAGTACATCTGGGTAATATTGTTAATAACTTGTATAATTCTGAAAAACTTTCCTTCCCATAAGCAAGCGCACACATGGAGTCCCCGACCTAGTGGGATGCTGACAGGAAGTTCTGTCCCTATTGGCTTGTCTGGCTGGCCTAGCTATCATTGTTACCTTCCCAGCAGACAGTGTTTGCAGTGCATATGTGATAAGCACTGTATTGTGAGAAAGTTAAAACAGGTATGTGAGCAAGGCCAACCACAGAACAGTATTCTGTTCTGTGGTTTCACTTAATATTCCACTTAGGCTTGCTGCTGTTGATATGTTTCTTTCCTGCAGCAATGCTAAACAGAAAGTCAAGTCCATACGACTGGTATAGTGAGCACATTACCTAGTTCCATTTAACTGCCTCCCAATAGGCTGGGGTTTCTTTTAGCCCCACGTTTAGCATAATGGCTGAGCCTATTGTGGTTTCATAAACACAAGGAGCAGATTGGGGAACAAAGTTTCAGGAATACTGATATTTTTGGGGAAGAAAGCTCAATACAGCGATACAGATCTGAGTATTTTTCAGGAACATGTCATCCTTTTCTCCTTCCACAGCAAAATGCTGCCTTCCAATGCTGCCTTCCCTCCTCCCACCCCACAGTGTGCCTTTATTTTTATTTTTCTTCAAGGAAATCTGCACATTTGAATTGGAATCCAGGTTTCCTTCATAGGTAAAAATCTAATGGCAAATCTAGTGATTAATAAATCACAAATTCATACATGGGGAAGTCAAAAACGAACTTGAGAAAGCATTCATTCATAGACTGTGATTTTGATCTAAATGCAGCAGGAAAGCATTTTTACCCATGACTATATCAAACCATATTTTGTATGAATTACTATGTTATAGAGAATAGCTAGTAGGATAAACTTCTGCAAGTAAGGAGCCACAACCAAATTCATTAATGTATATAACTGTTATTTTGTTATTTGTTTTTAACATATATTTCATGCACCCATGAGTGTCCTACTGTAATTATGATGCAACTTTTAGTAACCATGAGACATGGACATTCGCCTTTCCAATAACTCAGTCTCAGCCTCTAACTTTCCCATTTCTTCTTGGAGTTTCTTCCCTGTACTTTTCCCTTTTTTGTCTCTTTTTCTCTTATCTAGAAGATTCAGGTATTCTGTGGTAAACTCTCTTTTTGGTGGCTTGTGTGTTACACATATTGTAATGTTCTGCTTTGTAAATGCTGCAGTATGACAGAATATTTTTGATACACTGATGCAATTTGTAGTGCCTGGAGGATATTTGACTTTCAGATCATTTGGTCTACCAAAAATGCTGCAGTCCTAGTTAAAGAAGTAAAGTTTCCTTCTGTCACATCATTCAAAAGTCTCATTAAAACTATGCACTGGCAAATACTGCAGTATTAAATCTAGTAGAACATTACTATACCCACCCATTAGTTAATATCTTGCACCATCCATCAAATATACTGAAATTCACATAATTTCTGTTAAGAGCAATTAACAGAAAATATGGGCAATATATTCTGTGAAATGTGCTCATTCTTAGTAGTCATTATTTTCAACATTTCCATGCAATTTAGATCTTGTTGCTCATCTTTGTTCTTTATTTTCCCTCTTTCATGTTGATTATGCATATTTATTTTTATTATTTGATTCTCCCTCCACAACAAAAGGCTGTAGATTCTATGGGGGAACATACCCTTGATGCAATATGGCATTTAATGAAATATCACAGATGTCTAATTTAAACATTTCATTCGCAAAAGTGCAATATTCTGATTTGGTCAGACACAGGCATGTTAGACCCAACTGGTTGTCCAAGGAAATTCAAGCTAACAAGAATATTTGTAATTTCCGCTTGTATATTCTTAAGCCCAGTTTTAAAAAGGCAAATTTTAAATCTGTGTTACACTACCAACAACTATGAAACGGCCTGTTTTCCAATATTTTAGTTCCATTCAAGAATGTACATATAGATACATATAGAACATAGAATTCTAACATTCGTTAGAACTTCAACCATTTATGGATTACGTCAAAATATGATCAGTGCATTCAAAAATAATAAGAAATACATTAAACAAAATGTTGGACACTGGTGTAAGTATATAGAGAATGAACAGAAAATGGGGGGAAAGATGCTCACCAAAGTTTACAAATAGCATATTCCTTTAAAAAAAAAAACTGCTATTAAATCCAACTTTCCACAACCCTATGTCCTTTGAATGCATTGGAATTCAACTCCCAATTTACTGAGACTAATGGGAGATGAAATCCAAGGCATTTTCAAGGTTACCAAGAAGTGGAATTGAGAGGAAATGCTGTTTCAGCAATGGTGGTGATTTCTTCTGCCTGCTTAAAGTTTTGTTTTCTCTATATGGCGCTCCTCTGTTTAACTTGCCCCATTAAATACGGCAATTGTTCTTGTCCTAAATTGACTGAATCATTGGAACTTCCAATGTATATTCTATTTAGCCACTGTGGTCATTTTCAAATACCTGATCACATGCTTCTTCACCACCCCCTGCAAAAAGGAAACAAGAAATCTATTGCCTGCAAGTTACAATACCTGTGTTTGTTTCTGTATGTGGCCTTTTGTGTTGTCTTCTGTGTCAAAATCCAGCACTTACAGTAACCTTTAAGTGTACTAGCTCCTTTGCTATTCACTGACTTGTTCTGAGAGTTAAATCCTCTGCTCATTTTTCTCATTCATTTTGCTACCCCTTTCTTCTCTTCAGCTACTGTTGAGGCTATTGAGGCTGATGAAGGTAAATTGGCCAGATCCCTTTCTGTTGTGTTTACAACAGATAAGGGCTCTGCTGGGTGTATTCATTTTTTGCTGTAGCTTGTATAGAGTGTGTGGGTGTTGAGCTAACAATTGTGGCTCAGTATTAACCTAAGTTTACTTGCTTTAAAGGGGAAAGTGTTTCTTTTGTTGTTGGTGTTGTTTCTTAAAAGTTGAAAAAATGTTCTGATATGTGTCCATGAAGCTTCAGATGCTGAATCAGTGTCACAGAAGGATAAGAAAGCTTGCAATCCAATTAAAGTTATTTGGCAAACAAGCAGTTTCTTTGAGGTGACCAATCTGTTCCTCGTGTTCTCTTTAGCGAGCTCCGAAAAAAAGAGTACATAAGTAAAATTGAAAGGAATTTCCCCTGTATTGAAGTCCATAGCAAAGTTAATGGGTCTTCTCTGTAATTCAACACATTTTAAAATACCCTCTGGGGGAAGGGGGAAAAAATCATTAAAACAATGAGAGGATGGTAAGACAGTATTTTTTTTTCAAGCCTTGGGAACTTCCTGTAATTCCGCCCTTAACATCAGCATTATTTTACAGGATTTCTGGCACAAATGAATTACTGTCTCAGAGCAGTTTGAATGCAAAATGTTAAGCCGCCTCTCTAAGCGTACCTTTCATTTCAATACCTATGAAATTCTGTTAGTCATGCAGTTAAGAGGTCTCCAATTTTTTATGATGACATATGTTCTGTGCAATGAGAAAATTAACATTTCAAATTGTTTTGCAAGATGAGAAGACTCTCTAAAATTCCCCTTTAAAACAAAACAAAACAAACATATTCAGTTGTATTTTGTTCTTGCCCACATAAAAATGTGAGTTTTTCTTAAGGAAAAAAATAAAGTATTAGCTTTCTGGCAAGACGCAATAGTACCATTTTGGCTTCTCCTATCTATTTTTGCTTTTAAGAAAGTTTTTGTTACAGAGGTGGAAAAAGAATCATAGAAATAAGTAAGAGAAAATACAACTGCTTTCTAAATAGCAGTGAGTAAGCTGCTATTTACATTGGAATTCTCTATTCCTGTTGGCAAATTTTACTCTGCAGTGTGCATTCTTGTTGACAGTTTGGCTGTTTTTTTTTTCCTGTGATTTGTGTGACTGTGTTGTGTTTCTAGCATTACTCTCAATGTAAACTGCTAATAATCATTGTCTGACCAGCAGCAGAACACATTCTTCAACACTATGATGTATAAATATGTCCTCTTGACATAAAGATTAATTTACAGTATGCTTCCCATTCTGGAAATATACCTTGTTCAGATTAAACTTCTATTTATTATTAGCTTGCACTGTAATGGAAGTTTTACTTCATCACTATTTTATAATGGTTTTCTCCTTTGGGAAATCAAATAGAGAATGTGATTATAAATATAGCTTCACCAGTGGCCTCTCCAGGCCACAGGACACCTCCAATAGCAACAGACACTGCCAAAGAAATAGACCACTTCTACCTCACTGCCATTCTTCATACACCTGGTTCATAACCGAATGGGTCATAACTGGCAGCCGTATGGTGAACATTTAAAGGAAATGTTCTGAAGAGTCATTGTTCACCCTTCCCTTAGCTCTGAAACATCTCTGAAATTTGGTGGGCAATGAGTGACATTATAAATTTGAGTGATATGTGGGAAAAGATAATGCCAGGAAAAACAGGATATTTTTAGTCTTTCTACAAAAGACTATGTTGTCTAAAAGAATCCAGTGTACAAACTTCAAATGTATTGGATTGATATCCAGTACTGAACTGAAATAATATTCCATATGTGAAAAATATGTTCCAGTTTATACTTCATACTGAAGTCTTCCCTGAGAGAACTAGAATCAAATTCATACATATATATATATATATGCATGCTTGAAAATTCTTGTTCAAGTAAAGGTATAACAACTTACCCTGTTTCCCCAAAAACAAACCCCCCTTGGATAATAAGACTTTTGAGTGCATGCACTAACATAAGCCCTCCCCAGAAAATAAGCTCCCCCTGAAAATATTGCAACACAGCAGCAGCTATGAGGTAACCATGCTTGCCACCTCCTGCACCTCAAAAATAATAAGACCTCCCTGAAAATAAGGCCAAGTGCTTATTTTGGGCGTCAGAAGAAAATAAGACCCTGTCTTATTTTTGGGGAAACACAGTAATTATTAATGCCTCTTGGACAAGATTTTGTAGCAGTAAACAATTAATAACTTCTTTTTCACTCTTGGTTCTTTAAATCCAATCCATCAGCAATTTGTTGGGATTTTCACAAACTGAATGCCATTTCAGATGGCATAATATGTTGTGGATTTCATCTGACAATGAATAAAAAAACAATCACCACATAATTTGGGAGAGAGGTGTCAATCTTGCAGATCTTTCTGCAGTTCTCATTTCCATGGCTGTGGTGGGCAAAACAATAGGATGAGAGGAGTTCTGCAAAATTTTACCCAAGTTTAATAATACCAGGGACACCTAAATTGAAAATCATCTCAAAATTCAGAAAACAATAGAAAATAGATTTGATTAGTCAACAGATCAACAAAAATTGGATCTCTTTACACTCTTTCTTTTACGCACATCCATCCAATAATTTTCCCCTGTGTTTTTGTTTAGACTAGCTGGACTCTGTGCATGTTTAAAAAAACTGAACAGAAATAAACATAACCAAACATTTTTGAAATCTAATATGAAACATTTGATTTTAATTTTATTGAAATAAAAAGCAGCATGGAGAATAGCAGCAATTGAAAAGTTAAGCAGTATTAACAGATTGTCTCCCAAAATTCTCCCCATTTTCATTTTGAAAAGTGGTTTGCATGGAGCCCTTGAAGAGGACAGAAAGTAAGCAGTATCTAGTGAGAGCAATGTGGAACTCAATGCCAGTGCTAAATGGAAGATTCATTCACTTTTTTAAATTCAGTTACCTTCTCTCCTGTTCTTACACTTTCAAAGCTAAGAATGACAAATATGCTAAAACAATTATATTCAGAGTCCATGGCACATTGAACAACCACCATACTTTATAATTGTCTTGGATTGACAGAAGTTTATTTTTATTTTTTTGAATAGCACACAATCAGTTCTGCTATGCTGAAAACACTGAAAGTCTTCTGTACAATATAATAAAAAAAATTCCTTCAGTGATGAATCTTAGAGATACAAGGCAGGTTCCTTAACAATGGGGCAGTCAGTGTACCACAATAAAGAAATCCAGCTGTTGCGTAGTATGCCACCAACTCAGCAACCCCTTTCTTTTCATTTTTTAAAAAAAAGAAATTCTGTTTGAACAACAGTTAAATGTGGCTTCCGTAATAGTATTGATGTGAATAAAAGGCTTTCTTCTAGATTAATCAGGATCTTTAATAAAAAACCCAATTTTAAAAAGCCTTAAGATTTTTTTAAATCTTGGCTCTAATACAGCAGTTAATAGATGTGAATAATTCCTGCAAGAAGATCAAAAGAATCAATGCTATTTGTAGTTTGGATCAGAGGTGGGTTCCTACCAGTTCGGACCGGTTCGGTCAAACCGGTAATGATATGCTGACCTGGGTCGCAGAACCGGCAGAAACTGAGGCTGGCCACACCCTGGAACAGGTTCCCTGTGGTTGCCACCATCTTTTTTGGGAGTTCTGCGCATGCACAGAAAAATTTCCATTGAACAGTGCATGCCTGCGCATCCAGCATGCAAAGCGCACGCACGAGCAAACCGGCAGTAACGCTGGCTAGAACCCACCCCTGGTTTATCTTAATAGCGATTGAAAATATAAACTATTTGTTATATTTTCCCTCTGGATTTTCCATAGAGAGTAGCATAGCAAGCTTGCTCATTTAGGAGTGTGACTATAAAATGATTGGAAGACTCCTCTTTTGAGATCTTAATATTTGTTTTAAAGCCTTTGAAAGTTGCTAAGAATAGCAAAATTACTAAATTTCATCCTTTTATTTTAAAGAAATAAAAATAATCCATGAAATCAGCATAAATTCTATCACAAATGAAACCATGAGGACCTTTCAAGAATCTATTAAAGGCAATCCAGTTAAAAAGAAAACCTATCACTTCATTCAAAATATTCTTAAAATCCTCGTTTCAAATTGGTGTTTCAAATTCATACTCACAGTTTATTGCTGTTATCAGACTGAGTTAATCTCCTCAGTGTTAGGACCAAACAGATTTCTTGCTATAATTCCAGCTACCATTATGGAAAGAAATGAAATTTCCTACAGGAAATAATTGTGCTCATCAATTCCTGCCACCACCACCTCACCCCCCCAAAGAAAACTCTAGTGAGAATTGGCTTCCAGTTCTTAAGAAAATCAATTATAGGGGTTTTTTTCTCTCTCTCTCTCTCTGAACTCTACTTGTCCTGAAAATTGTTCATTTAGCCTAAACTGCAGAACAAAATGCCAGAACTGGATTTTGTTGGGAGCATATTAATCATTCAAGAGACATTGGCTGTTCACCTTTTAGCTGTTTCCAATTACATCCAGAAGCTTTAAATTGTGTTGTCATTATTATTATTTTTCTTCACTTTGAAGGAATTTCTCACTCATTGATCAGTAAGCTGATAGAAAAGCCCAGCCCTTCGTCCCTACTGACTTTCTCTCCCGTTTTGTTTTGTTGTGGCTCTTTTCTTCCCCGCTTCCCTTTTTTCTCTTCAGCTATCAAAGGATTCTCGCCACAGCATAAGATCACAAGCTTTGAAGAAGCCAAAGGCTTGGACCGGATCAATGAGAGGATGCCCCCGCGCAGGGATGCCATGCCTTCCGATGCCAACCTGAACTCCATCAACAAGGGGATCTCTTCAGAGACGAACGGCACCGACAGCAATGGCAGTAACAGCAGCAATATCCAGTGACCTATTTTGACTCGCAGGGATATTTTTTTTGTTTTTGAGCAGGGCACCGTGGGACTGCTGCTCAACAGCAGTTGGATTTTCTTGCCTCTGACAGTAGCTTACCTGCTCTGGGGCCAGATGTTGGATTCAGTTTACAATATCATCTAAGAAGAGATAGTAAACTTTATTTTGGTGGGGTGGGGGTGGAGGTGGAACACCTCCTTGGACATGCCTTTAAAATGCTTGTAGAGAAATAAACGAAAGCTATTGTTGGTCTATATTGCAAAGTTAGGGGAATGAACATGTTTCCCTATTGCATTGGAAACCTCTAGATATGTTAACTGAAAGGCCTTTTATTATTATGTTACTGGACATGACAACTTTGTCTGATTTCTTACTAACTATTGTACGTTTACAGTTGCAGCACTATACATGGACAACATCCAAACCATTTTTAACAGAGTGATGTACAAACTAAATAAGGAGACTATTTATTGATAATGTTTTGCTACTCTTGTCAGACGACGGCTATCTAAAATGAAACAAAACAAAAAAAAATTAGGCAATCTTTAAAAAGATATATAAAAGAAAAAGAGAATGTTGCAAATTTGTTAAAAATGCCAAAAAAAAGACAATTTAATTTTGTACACATTATGCTTACCTCAGGTTTCTTTAGTGTGCTTGAATACCCTTCTTTAATTATAACATTTACCTTAATTAATTTGGCAGTGAGAAATCTTTTTCATTTATGTTTTTAAGGAAAAAAAACTGGAATAACGATATCCTTTTTTTTCTTTTACTAGTTTCAGTTTATATTTAGGATTATTTTCTTCTTCTTTTCTTTTTTTTCTTTCCTTTTTTTTGGTAAATCAAGTCTTGGTTGTGGCTTGCTGAATTTAAATATTTATGAGTGGTGCATTTTTAAGTATAGTGAACAAGACACCATATTAAGTGCAGTGAAAGCATCTATATTCTGTAAAAAATCTGCCTATGCATGTTTTTTAAGAAAAAAAATTGGCTGTATAGGCCTGTATGGGACTGTAATGCGCTTAGTGGTCTGACTTATACTGGAAATGTATGTATACTGGCGTACTTTATATTCTCTAAAAAGAAAATGCTAATGCCTTTGAAATTTTGTAATCAAAAAAGCTTTGAAAAAATCTAAGGGGGAGAGTATTCTTAAAAGTTTTTAATATAAGCTTGTCAGTGCACATATAGATGGTTAGCATGTTTAGCAAACCTTGTGAAATTTAAACTAAGTTTGTAGTTACATGTGAAACTAAATGCATGAGAACTGTTAACGTCATGATGAGTTAGTCATTTTGTTACGTTCTGTCATGTGCCACAAAATGTGTGATTTTTTTTCACTTTTTTTCCCTTTATATATCAGTTACGGGTTACAACTGGTTCAGTCTTAAAGGAGGAGGAAAAACCAACAAAACAGTCCACTGATATTTTTTATCAATTGTATAAGTGCCCAAGTAATTCACTACAGCCTACAGCCTTGCCTTTGTAATTTGACTTATGAAATGTTGGCAATCAAAGCATGCACTTGTAACAATGAAAAAAAAAGCATTTTATATTACTACTCAATAAAAATGTGCATGAACCTAGAAGATCTCTTGTAAAATCTCCAGTATGTCATAGTACACATTTAACACTCTGCTCGGGTTTCTTTGTGAATGGAGCAAACTTTTTTATTGCTTGGTTTGTGTGTTACCTGTCCTAGTCCACAAGCTCTCTGGCTTGCCCAAAGGAGTGTCTTTGTTGTCTTTTAAGCTGACTTGACAAGTCTTCATATAGGAGGTCCAACACACCAAGAGTGACCTGGTTGAAGAAGCAATAGCAATAGCACTTAGACTTATATACCGCTTTGTAGTGCTTCACAGCCCTCATTAAGCAGTTTACAGAGTTAGCATATTTTCCCCAACAATCTGGGTTCTCATTTTACCGATCTCGGAAGAATGGAAGGGTGAGTCAACCTTGAGCTGGTGAGATTTGAACTGCCAAACTGCTGGCAGCCGGTGACCAGCAGAAATAGCCTGCAGTATTGCACCACTGTGGCTCAGGGGAAGGATAGTCTGTTGTCAATTGACAATAGGCAATTGCATATCTGGTTTCACAGAGACGCCTTTTAAAATTTCAGGGAACAGAAAGTGGGATCTTCTATTTTCCATGTTTGCTGCTTGTTTATTTATTGAATTTATAATCTGCCTAATAATCCATGTTCAAGTGACATCATTGTTAATGTTTATAAATAAAGTAGTATAATGAAATAAATAAATAACATAGGAAACCTAAAACAAATCCATCAAACCCAGGAAAAGTCTTTTCAGAATTATCAGTATGCCTATCATTAATTCACAAATGTGAGGTGCATCTTTGTAACAGGAAAAATATGTTTTGTAGTTTAGAATTAGTTTAGAAGTTCCCTTATTCTCTCTTACAATAGACTGGCCTTTCCAAGTTTTCTTCTTTCCAAGTTCTAATGGCAGGCAGTGAACTATCTTGTCCATTCTAAGAAGTGAAATCCAAATATTTGGTTCCCATAATGCATGAATACCCTCATTTGGTGAACCCATTATTATTTTCTCCATCTTTATCCCATTCCTGACACACATCCTATTTGGTTGTATTTGTGACAGATATAATCTTCATTTCCCCAGGAATCTCAGTGTGGTTTTCATGGGAGGTCAATTGGGCTGTAAAAAGAAAAGGAATGACACAAAATTAATCATTAAGTCCAAGGTTTAAGGCAGACTTGAACATAGATCTACAGTCTAGTCAAGGCCCATAACCTAATGCCATACTGGCAACCATTTACACAATGAATGTGGTCAATAACTGAATGGATCTCCTTTGTTTGATTGTCTCAATAGATTAATTTGTTACAGCATGCTACATATTGGTTATAATAGCATTTAAACATATATTTCATTTTCTTACATTTTAGGCAATAAGATCGTAAAACCTTTTGTTTTTTATTTAAATGGAACTGGAACCAAGTTTATAGGTTCTATACTATATAATATTTTCATGCACAAAGATTCCAGCTTCAATCTTGATGTACTTATGTACAACTTTAAATTTCATACCAGAGACCATTTGCAACCAATAATTTCATACTTTTCCTTATTACTGCATGGAAGTAGAGAAAGCATAATCCTTTTTGCCTTTGTATTTTTTTACACCTAGCATTTTTTACATCTAACCTAACTCTGACCCCACTAAAACTAGCACAAGTCCTGCAATTCCTGAATGGAATGAAACCTCTGATGATTTCATAAAATTAGTTGACCAATCTCCCTCAAATCATTATTTTAATATAAACAAAAATAATGAGATAGGTTCTTCTGGAGTACATATAATAAGCCACAATTTTCTAAGTTGACACATTACACGAGATAGTCCTCAATTTACAACTGCAATTGGCACTGGATTTCCAGTCATAAATTGTTACAGTTTTAAGTCAATGCACCCACATGACCAGACCCAATGTTATGACATATTTTTCAGCAGTCATTAGGTGAATTAGCATGGTCATTGAGCAAATGTCACAATCCTAAGTATGCAAATTCTTTCAAATTGGTGTTTTTTGCCAGCAAATTGGCAAAAAAACATTGAAAATCAAAAATTTGCAAGTTACAATCATGCATGATACGTTTTTAACAGATTAACAGAGTTGGAAGGGACAAACTTCCATGAAACACTGCAACCGGTTGTAAAGGCAAGCCATTTACCAAGTACCTGGAAATGCAATCATTAAATAGAGGGGGACATTTTACAACAGCAGGAAGTGCTATATGGCCCATCATAATTTCAAACAATTGATAAACGATCAGTCATGTCAAGCACTAACTATGCTCTGTGCTGAAACTGCTGAATTGCATTACAGAAAAGAAGTTTGCATACTTCCTTTCTTGAGAGTAGATAACTGTATTTTAATCCCTTCAAATTTAGGGCAAATTAATTCAGAGTTAATCAGAATCAAATTTACGGCATTCCTTAGTTCCTGCTTTGACTAAATGGCTACGTGCCTTCGTGTAAACCAAACTGGCTCTCTAATTCTTTTTAGATGAGTCTGTTCCAAGCCTGCACACCACTGCGCACACAGCCTTCTCTAACATCCTAGACAAATAGCTGTGTAATGTTTGCTTGAAAACCTTCAGTAGCCTCGCAGGCTGAATAATTCACGTCTTTTAGCTTAATTGTTTAAAAGTTCCCGTAGCCAGGAAATCTCTTCTAATCTTGAGTTACAGATCTCTTTGTGTAAAAGATTTACCTATTGATTCTTGTCCTATCCTCAGATGTTATAGAGAACAATCCACACCCACTTACCTATAATGGCCCTTCAAGTATGGAAAAGTGCCATGTCTCCATTTAGCCTTTTCTTCTTTAGGCTAAGTATACCAGTTCTTTTAATCATTCTGTAATCATTCTGTGTTAAGATTTAGCCTCCAAGCCCATTATCATCTTCCTTACACTTCTTCTCTGCATTCTCCAATTCTTCTGTCTTTTTGTATTGTTATGACCAAAACTGGACACAATTCCACATGTGCTCTAACTCATGCAGCTTAAAGCAGAACAATCACTTCCCATGATCTTGACACTATACCTACCTCTGTTAATACAATCCAAGATTGCACTGGTTCTTTTTGCAACTGCAGCACACTGTTGGCCCATGCTTAATTTGCAACATACCAGAATGACAAGATCCTTCTCATTAATGCCACTCTTGTATCTTGATCTATTTTCCCAACCTTAAAAGTCTATCAAGATCCTTTCGATTCCCCAGCCTGTCTTCTGAGGTATTACCAATCTTCATCCTTGGTAAAGATGGAATAAGTAAGGGGCTTATTCTTAAAAATAAATAAATAAGGGATGCGGTGGCTAAGACGCTGAGCTTGTCGACCAGAAAGGTTGGCAGTTCGGCGGTTCATATCCCTAGCACTGCATAATAGAGTGAGCTTCCATTACTTGTCCCAGCTTCTGCCAACCTAGCAGTTTAAAAGCACTGTAAAAATGCAAGTAGAAAAATAGGGACCACTTTTTGTGGAAAGGTAACAGAGTTCTGTGCGCCTTTGGTGTTTAGTCATGCTAGCCACATGACCATGGAGTCTTCTTTAGACAGCGCTGGCTCTTTGGCTTTGAAACGGAGATGAGCACCGCCCACTAGAGTCGGGAATGACTAGCACATATGTGCAAGGGGAACCTTTACCTCTACCAAATTAATTTCTGTTTCATTTTTTCCAGTTCTCTGTAATAACTTATCACTGAAAAATATCATGACTGAATAGGAGATGCTAAGGTCACACATGTTACAATCACACTTCCTCCTCCTGTATTTTTGGGAATAATGAAATTATGCAGACAGATTCCTGCACAGGAGCATCTGTCACCTTAAGGTACTGAGTGTGCCATTGCTTGATATTTCACACTTTGAATTCTGCAAAAGAGGCACCATAGAGATCTGTAGCATACAGAAAGATAACTGTAGGCACGCTTCCCTGATCACAGAAAACCACAATCTGTAAACTGCTTGAGAAAATTCGGGGCACTATACCATACCCTCAGCTATTTAATTTCCATATATGTTTTAGGATATTCAGTGTGGTTTTATATTTTTTAAAATATCATATTTAAAAGATTTTATATTTCAAGATTCCACACTTAGTTGTTCTGCGTCAATTAGTGGTAAGTGAGGGCTTTTTAAAGCAGCGGGGAGATATGTTGGGAGCTAAAAAGTAGTTTTGTTACCTACACCAGTGTTTTTCAACCACTGTGCCGTGGCACACTAGTGTGCCGTGACATAGTGTAAGGTGTGCCGTGGGAGAATTACTTTATATATAGTCAATATAGGCACAGAATTAAAAATTTTTAACATTTTCTAATGGTGGTGTGCCTCGTGATTTTTTTCATGAAAAAAGTGTGCCTTTGCACAAAAAAGGTTGAAAAACACTGACCTACACACTATGTTGGCACAATGTTCTTGGTTAGTTAGTGGCTCTGAAAATTGTATAAGCCCAATCACTGCATTAATTTGCTTTGATGTGTGGAGGAAACCCAGTAAATTTCAGTTTAACTAACTGCAGTTTGGCATACCATGTGAATATGGCCTTCTAGGACAACTTATGAGCTTTATATTTTGCTCAATGAGTTCATGTTCCTTTCCCTCTTTCCCAATATTTTCTCCTCTAAAATTAGCATAATACTTCAGGTATTGACTCAGATAAAGGAACCTGGTACGTATCTTCTACTTATCCAAAGCACACTGCATGAACCACTTTGTGTTTAACAGCTGAATCCCTTTTGAGCCTGTCTCCCAAAGTCTAGCCTGACAACCCAACTGTTATGGGAATGAAGGTACTTCCAATAAAGAGCTCACAGAATGGGTAACATTATTTGCTGATTTATTTATATCCATGTTATCGCAATCTAGAAAGAATCCTACCATGTTGACTTAGAGGAAAGATCGAGATGTTGAAACCAGAAATAATTATCATGATTGACTTTAAAAAGTTATTTGAATTTGTTGATCAGCCACTAATACAGGCGACTTGCCAAGTTCTAGAATTTGGCTAATTTAGCCACCAAATATAATACAATACAATAGTTGAGTTGGAAGAGACCTTAGAGGTCTTCTAGTCCAACCTCCTGCCTAGGCAGGAAACTCTATACCATTTCAGACAAATGGCTATCCAACATCTTCTTAAAGACTTCCAGTGTTGGGTGATGTCACTAAAGATATATCAAGATTTGGATTGTCCTTATTGAAATCCATCTTAGAGGGCTTTATGGATACTTCTTGGATAAAGTTCACAATGGCTGAGTTCCTATACACTGAGTTAAAGAGCTTAGTTAATGGGAATCTGATCTTGTTGCATACTGTTTTCCACCACTTAATAAATGTAGGGGTCTGAGTTGAGTAAACCTGAAGTGTCAGGAAATCAGGGTAAAATGGCAGCAAACGCACTCATTAATGAAGCTTTTGGGTTCAATATATTGTGTGAAGGCAGCCTTCCACTCCTCCCCCATCTCTCATTTTGGTGGAAGTATTAGCAGAATAGGGAAGTGTGTTGGGGCCATGGTCACAGAGGGGTATTTTGTGCAGAAAGCTATTTTGTTTGAAAAAGCAGAGCCAGACCAACTGCACAAATATCTCAAGCTGTTATTCCTGGTTTTAAATATATAATCACAACAAAGCAAACATTTGTTCTAGCTTCAAATTCAGCAGTGCAAATATAAACTATTTTTAATTATTATCTCCATCAAAGGTGGGGACTACTAGCTTATCTGAACCAGTCCAGAGAATCTTTTAGGTTTCATAGAAGTCGAAGAAAATCATTTTAATTTAAATTTGATTTTTCTCTCCCCCCCCCCCAAAAAATAATATCTTACAATTTTCCAGAATGAACTACTTAAAAAGAACTTTAATGAAATTGTCAGTTATTGTCAGGTAAATATATGATTTATTTCTTGTGCTGCAGATCCAACGTTTCAGAAAGGTAAAAAATAAAATCATAATTTGCCTCAGTGGGTCTATTTTAACTCTTTCGTACAATAGTCAGCCTGAAGATGTTTGAAAAAACAAACCTGGACTGTTTTAGAAGTGATTGGATTCTTCATGAATTTTACGAGTGTTCTTAATTTTGCCTGAGATGTGCTGATCCCTTCTACATAAAAGTCACTCTTTTATAGACGATCCATGAACAAATGTAGAATTCTGTTCTGCCCTGTAGAACAGGGTGTCCTTATTCACAAATTACCTACTATTAATTTAGGTTTTAGAACAGGGTTGTCAAACACAAGGCACAAGGCCAGTCTGGAAAATGTAAGGGACCGGCCCGCATCGCTTCGGCCCAGTCTACCTAATGCGAAGAGGAAACATGCCAGCAGTTTGGGGAATGGCGGCAAGCTGGCCATGCCCACCCAATTGGCCACGCCTGCCCGACCCTTCCGAGTCAACAACAGCCCTCAGGCGGCCCTCAATGAAATTGAGTTTGACACCCCCGTTTTAGAAGGAAGTAGAAATGTAAAACTTAAACAATATAAAATACACAAAATAGCAGCCTAAAACTGGAGCAAGTAACCTTTGTATGTTTAGAAAAATGTCACTGAAATTTGCACACGAAGGCTCTGTGGTTTTTTTTTTTTAGTCATACAATCTCTCACTTCTCATTTTACAAACTATGGTAAATTTAAGATGTGTAAAATTACCTTAAAGCATCCATTTTGTTCTTCCTTTCTCTCAAACTTTCCAAATGCTACCTTAATGTAAAAAATCCATTGGAGACTAAAAAGAATAAAAAATAAAAGCCTATTCCTGACTGCAAAAAAAAAAAAAAAGTTAAATTGATCGTTAATTTAAGGCTTTTTACAATTTTTTTGTCACAGCCAGGGCACACATTTTTTTTTTCTCCCAACATTCCTTATAGACTCTGTTTTAGCTTTAATGGGTTAGAAGAAAAATGTCAGACTCACAAAGCAAAATATTTTATGGGCAACCATGAAAAATAGCTTGATAGCTTGATACATACACAGATATCAAAGTTCAGTGATCTGTGAATAGCGATGTTACCTCAGATTTTTCTTTTCTTCATTTAATTGAGACTATGCTTTCCATTCACAGTTATCTTTAAGCAAAGTCAGTTGCCATAGTGACACCAGAGCTTTCTAAAAGTATCAGTTCCTGTCCAAAATTGCATTTTGAAATTAACTGTTTAGTTGAACCATAAAGAGATGTGAACCTTTAGATATTGAACTGTTCTCACCACCGATGTTAAAAAGGTCAAAATAATACCTACCATTTACCTCGTGCTTTAGCACTTGATATTCTCACATTTTCCCAACCTTTGATGCAAATTCTGCAAGACAATGCATTTGTCCTTTTGATTTTGAATGCATTTGATCATCTGTATTCCTGCTGGAATTAGTTCCAGCAAAAAGGGCACAAAAATCATGTATCCTAACTGAAATTTGGCATAAATGTACTCCTTCAAAGGGCAATTGTCGCATTGCATTCTAAAATGATAGATTTTCAATGAGTATAGTGGTGCTGCAGATGGGGAGAGACCACTAATATTATGTGGTTTCTGTGAAATTTACCATGCTGCATCTCTTCATAGCAATTCTTAACTTTAATTCTATTTGCTTTGTTAAAAAACAAGCATGAAAAAAACCCAGCTTTACCAAATCATATCAAATCAAATCAGCTGCCAAAAAAGCCAACACAGTTCTAGGCAGCATAAACAGAGGGTTAGAATCAAGATCACATGAAGTGTTAATACCACTTTATAAAGCCTTGGTAAGGCCACACTTGGAATACTGCATTCAGTTTTGGTTGCCACAATGTAAAAAAAAATGTTGAGGCTATAAAGAGTGCAGAGAAGAGCAACAAAGATGATTAGAGGACAGGAGGCTAAAATATATGAAGAACAGTTGCAGGGATGTCTAGTTTAAACTAAGGGAGACATGGTAGCAGTGTTCCAATATCTCAGGGATTGTCACAAAGGAGGGAGTCAAACTATTTTCCAAGGCACCTGAGCGTAGAACAAGAAGCAATGCATGGAAACTAAACAAGGAGAGAAGCAATTTAGAACTGAGGACAAATTTCCTGACAGTTAGAACAATCAATCAGTGGAACAGCTTGCCTCCAGAAGTTGTGAATGCTCCAACACTGGAAGTCTTTAAGAAGATGTTGGATAATCATTTGTCTGAAGTGGGGTAGAGTTTCCTGTCTAAGCAGGGGTTGGACTAGAAGACCTCCAAGGTCTCCTCCAACTCTGTTATTCTGTTCTATATCACAGATATGAACATCACATTGATAAGTATGGGAAGACATATAAAGTAAATAAATAAATAAATACATGGAAAGGAGTGGGGAGTTAGTTTCCAGTTACTCCATTAGAAACTCTACTCCCATTATACATATTAAAGCTTGGTTTATAGAGACAAAAACTTTCTCCACAAAATCTTTACAGAGAGCTTCACTATCCTCACAGAGATTGGATAGATTATGTCCTTTTTTCCCCTTCCTTTTCTCCACATTAGGTATCCCAGTGCTGGGATGGGGTGCCAGGCGGGGAGTCAGCTCTTACAAAAATGAGATCCTGCAAAATAATTTAGGGGAAAGGTGGCCATGGGACAAGAGCTCTTCAGAAAATGACAATAGCAATAGCAGTTAGACTTATATACCGCTTCATAGGGCTTTCAGCCCTCTCTAAGCGGTTTACAGAGTCAGCATATTGCCCCCACAGTCTGGGTCCTCATTTTATCCACCTCGGAAGGATGGAAGGCTGAGTCAACCTTGAGCCGGTGAGATTTGAACCGCCGAACTGCAGCTAACAGTCAGCTGAAGTGGCTGCAGTACTGCACTCTAACCACTGCGCCACCTCGGCTCTTCCACTGCGCCACCTCGGCTCGACAAGAATAAAGAATATTTAAAATGACAAGAATAAAAACAAGCACAAAACATCCTGTCTCCCCCTGTGGGGAGTTTAAATAAGAAACACACATATACATACACAAGAGTTTGAAGATCATTGCTAATTGTTTAAGGTTTAAGGTTTAAGGTTTATTGGGATTTATATGCCGCCCTTTTCCCTGAGGGGACTCAGGGCGGCTTACAACCACAGGGGAGGGGGGTGCAAGGTCAGAAACAAACAATATGTGCACAAAGAAAAAATAATAAAACACAACTTTCATTCAGCAATCAAACACTCGGGCGGGTAATTGGAACCTATCCCCAGGCCTGCTGGGAGAGCCAGATCTTGAGGGCTGCGCGGAAGGTCTGGATAGTGGTGAGGGTACGGATCTCCATGGGGAGCTCGTTCCACAGGGTCGGGGTTTAAAAAGAGTGGGAATTAATGTTCCATCTTCTCAGTTGAGGGAAGTTAGAAATCTCTTGAGGATGTGAGTTGGAATTGCTGCTTTCTAATTTGTTCATAAATGAACTTGACTGGTGGGTAACTAGTAAGCCAGCCTAGTTTGTAGATGTATTAAACTGTAGAAAGCCAGCACCCACTCAACCCTCCTAGAAGAATGAAAGGTTTTGAGGAATATTTTTTAAAAAGGCAGAATATTATATTTTCCCTAAAGGAAAAATGAAGAAACATGCTCTTGGAGGCAGAAAGCAGCCCCCACTTTCTTGAATAGCCCACAGCAGATGTCAGCACTTAAGAGAAAGACGCCAAGTATCTAGATAGCTCTATTCATGGGCAAAGCAAATACTGCAAGCAGAAATCCATTCAAGAAAGGATATTTTGAAACTCCCTCCAGCAAAGTCTGAACAAAGGCAGAATGGCAAGTCTGAACAAAGGCAAATTAGAAATGATTAGAAACAACTCCCTCACTCAAGATCCAAAACAGCTATTAAACCACAATAGGAATTGCCCAACATCCTTTCAGAGCACAAGTCCCTTCATTGCATGACCTCCCCCCCCCCCCCCACAGAGTAGTCCAAACTTCACACGGGAGCTCAGATAAACAATAATCCAGAGGCTAACCAAATTAGCTCAGACAAACCTAGGATTTGCATTTCTTCTTTTGCCCATAGAGCCAGATCATACGTAACCTCTATTTGAGCCCATAGGAATCTGACAATAGCCAATAGAATATTAAAGGACATGTTTTTGCACAGGAACAGGAATTTCAAATACAAAGCCCAAAAGAAGATATAAAAGCCACCCACTCTCAACTTCATTTCTTCAGCTGCCCAGAACCACAAACCCATGTAGTTCTGCTTCATCAACAAACCATCTTTCCAATCAGCCTCCATGTTTCCAGTGTCTTTCTCCTGGCTTGGAAATGAACCAGATGGATATTTCTTCCTACAAAACCATATATGCTCAAAGTGACTGAGAAGAATTCCAGGATTTATTTATGATGGGTGAATGGCCAAGTAAATGAGGGATGCAATTCAAGTAAGCATAAAGTGATGCACATTGAGTGGTATGGAAAGTGGGTGGAGGAAAGACCCTAATTCACATACCTGTATTTTTCAGAGTATAAGACACACCTTTTTCCCTCAAAAAAGAAGTTGAAAATCTGGGTGCGTCTTATACAATGAATACAGCATTTTTGGCCTCCTGAAACTCCACCCCTTCACCAAAATGGCCGTGCATAGCTTTTAGGAGGCTTTCAGAGCACCCCCATCCCCCGAGCTGGTCTTCCATTTTCCGGCATGAGCACATGCACTGGCCAGCTGATCATCGGATGTGCATGCGCGCCAGTAACCATAAGACGAGCTGGCCGGCGCACATGCGTGTGCTAGAAATCAGAAATTGATTTTCCAGCACGTGCATGCTCCCTGGGTAGCTCCTTTTCCAGATTGCGTCCCAGATGAGCGTGCATGCGCACTCCCTTTTCGGCTCTCGGTGCCGAAAAGGTTTGCCATCACTGTAATAGAGTATAGACAATGGAAGCTCTTTCATGCTCTTTACTGGAGATAGAGGCCATCTCACTCTGAGGGAAAACACTCTGAGTGGAAACTAATCAAGGAGAGAAGCAACTTAGAACTAAGGAGAAATTTCCGGACAGTGAGAACAATTAATCAGTGGAAAGCTTGCCTCCAGAAGTTGTGAATGCTCCAACACTGGAAGTCTTTAAGAAGATGTTGGATAGCCATTGGTCTGAAATGGTATAGGGTTTCCTGCCTAGGCAGGGGGTTGGACTAGAAGACCTCCAAGGTCCCTTCCAACTCTGCTATTGTATTGTATTATATTAAAACCTCAAGGTTTTCTTGAAATTCTTGTCTCTATTCACATCAATACCTTGTGATAAACCAATGACAATGAAGGAACCTAAAAATAGACTGCAGATATGTTTGGTATACCCATAAACCATTCATAACATTTTGCATTTCATAAATCTGAGTATAAAGAGGCAGGACAAAGTGAAGCAAAGTCTGCCTTGAGGATGTGGTAGCAGTGTTTTGAAATGCTGCCAAATATCTTCAGGGAAGAGGGAAAAGAAGGGACAGTGTAAGAAATGCAGGTATAAATATGAGAGTAGGCCATCAACAAACATTTCTGACTAGGTTTGTGGCAAGAACCTCTATATAATATGCCAAAATCAATATGGGTTTGTGGTCAAAACAGCCGCACCATATCCGAGGGAAGAGCAGCTGACTGCAGAGCATCAGGTTAGAGTGGCCAAGCATTAATGATACAGGGCAGAAGTGTGAACTTTTGAACACAGATATATTACCTATTTCTATATTTGAAATTAAAAGAATTATTGTAGTAAAGCATGTAGATCAGAAGAGAATGAGAGGGAGGGAAGAGGGACAGAGGGAGGGAAGAAAGAGAGGGAGGGGGAGAGAGGGAGGGGGAGAGAGGGAAGGAGGGAGAAGGAGAGAGAGGAGGGAGGGAGAGGGAGGGAGAGAGCTTATTGATGGTGCCCTCAACACTTTGGAACATGAAGTTCAATCAGCTCCCATTTTATTAGTCTTGGAAAGTGAGTCTTTTTTAATGGTATTTGATTAATGGCACAAGCTATTGTTGGGCGTGAGACTAGCTTTTGCTCTTTGATAAAATTATAGATTTATTTTTTAATGTGGATGATATTCTATCGCAATTCATAGTTTTTGTGTGCTTGCTTGCTTAAAAATAAATGACGCTAGCTGCTTTTACTGTTTTTTATATACTGCCTTATTATTGGATTAGGGTTAGGTTTTTTTTTATAAATGCAGAGAAGGACAAAGCAGGAAAGATGCTTTCTTAGCAATTAGCATTCTACCTTATCTCAAATACTTGCTGATTGCAGAATGAAGTTATATAATCAAAATATCAGGTTAAAATAATATAAACTAAAGTAAAGAATTTACCTTAGACATTACCTCAAAGGCAGGATATGGATGGGACTTACTGAAAACTGAATAATGTTTATACCTGGGCCAACTTATAAATGATCAGTAAATATTAACATGATTCTGTGAATTACAAAAGTAGCTTCCAAACCACTTGCTCATTTAGATTACAGCCTACATGGTCTAAAGCAGGAGGGTTGAACTTGTGGCCCATGGGCCAGGTGTATCACATGCAGACCACACCAATCTCAGCTCTGCTAAGCAAAAACTGTCACGATATGTCATGTGACACGGTCAAGTTTGACACCTGTAGTCTAAAGCAATGCTCCTCTACCTCAGCCACTTATGTGGATTTCAACTCTCAGAATTCCTCAGCCAGTATTCTGCCAGAGGCATTCTGGGAGTTGAAGTCTATCTATCTTAAAACGACTGAGGTTTAGAAACACCGATGAAAGTGTTCTTCAAGTGTTGAATTCACATATTGTTTTTCCTTGGGAAGAACTCCACATTCCAGACACTATGATCACTTCTTAAAGAGGTAAAATATTATCCCCAAGCTTCTTTCCTGAGCCATCATCTTACTCAAATACAGAGAATATTGACAATCACAGCATTTGAAATTTTTCTTTCATATGCAGGATATACTGCATTTTTCAGAGTATAAGACGCACCGAGCATAAAATGCATCAAGATTTTGAAGAGGCAAATTAAAAAAAAGTTTTTGCACTCTGCAGACCTCCCAAAAATGCCCCCCCTTTTTAAAAAAGGGCATGAATAGCCTTTAGGAGGCTTATAGAGTGCTCCTGGGTGATGAGGGAGCAAAAATGAGCAAAAAATAGCCTTTTTTGCAAAAATGGGCCCTTTTTATTTTAAAGGGCATGCATAGCCTTTAGGAGGCTTATACAGCCTGTTCTTCGCTCATTTCTGCCCTCTCCAGCCTCCAGGAGCACTCTGGAAGCCTCCTAAAGGAAATGCATGGCCATGTTGGTGAAGGGGCGGGGTTTCGGGAGGCAAAAAATGCTATATTCAATGTATAAAAGATGCACCCAGATTTTCGCCCTCTTTTTTTAAAGGAAAAAGGTGCGTCTTATACTCCAAAAATATGGTAGTTTTCATCCCTTTCCATGTTCTGAAAATGTAACAATGACTATGAACAATGAATAAATGTGTTGGGTTAAGCTGATCAACAAATCTGTGGATGTATGATATGTCTCACATAACTTACTATTGAGATTTTTGGCCATTTCAATAAGGATTTACAGCTGATAAGAAGTAGCTTGTCTAAAAAAGGATGAGTTAGGATATCTAATAATAATGCAGGTCTTGCTTCTAACATGAATCAAATATTAGGGATATCAATACACCTAATATAGAGATGGAAATTTGGAACAAGCTCAGTGGGCAATTACCATTTTACCCTATTCCTATTTCTACTTCTGAAGAACTAGCCAGGATGAGCCATGGTGGTGCAGTAGTTGAAGTGCAGTATTGCAGGCTACTTCTGCTGATTGCGGGCTGCCTGCAATTTGGCAGTTCCGAGTCTCATTAGGCTCAAGATTGACTCAGCCTTCCGTCTTTCTGAGATGGGTAAAATGAGGACCCAAATTGTTAGGAGAAATATGCTAACTCTGTAAACCGCTTAGAGAGGGTGGTAAAGCACTCTAAAGCAGTATATAAGTGCTATTGCTATTGCTTCAATTTTCAATATTTTTGCATCAGTTGTAGAAAGAATACAAATGAACAATGGTGTGGATGACATACATGCTCTTTAACAGCATATATACCACCTATGATGGAGACACTAAGAGGTTTTTTTAGAGCAAGCATTTGTTTGTTTATTTGATTTCTAAGCTTGCACAAACATACAATGGTAATATAGTTACCCAGGAATAATTTTCAAACCTGATAATAAAATATAGCATGGTATAACAACACAAAATAAGAAATTAATAACAACAGCAAGCACCATGTTTCCCCAAAAATAAGACAGGGTCTTATTTTCTTTTGACCCCCATGAAATAAGCTCTTGGCCTTATTTTCAGGGAGGTCTTATTATTTTTGAGGTGCAGGAGGCGGTGAGCGTGGTCACCTCATGGTTCCTGCTGTGTTGTAATATTTTTGGGGAAGGCTTATTTTAACGCATGTGCTCAAAAGCCCAATTGGGCTTATTATCCAGGGAGGCCTTATTTTCAGGGAAACAGGGTAAGCCTAAATAGTATAAACATCGATGCAGCATTCCCTCAACTAATTAAAAAGGTCCTTCAGAATAGCTGTGCTTTAACTTGCTTCCAGAAGCCACTTAGATCAGGGTTCATCTGTTTACAGGTAGTCCTCAACTTACAACAGTTCTCTTAATGACCCTTCAAAGTTACAACAGCACTGAAAGAAGTGTCTTGTGATGATTTTTCACACTTACCAATGTTACAGCATCCCCAGGGTCACGTGATCAAAATTCAGCTTGCCGACTGACACATTTGCAATGGTTGCAGTGTCCCAGGATCACATGATCCTCTTTTGTGATCTTCTGACAAGCGACGTCATTGGGGAAGTCATATTCACGTAACATCCACATTACTAATTTAACAACTGCAGTGATTCACTAGCCATAAGGCAAGGACTACCTGTACTTTATTGTATATGTCAAATAATTTGGGGGGAAAATGAATTCAGTATTGTGATGCGTCCATTCATGTGATTTTACAACAACGTGGTTAATCTTAAATCATAATTTTTTTTCTTTCACCAGTCAAATTCATATGGATTAACTTAGAGCTGGGATGGCGAACCTACGGCACACGGGCCACAGGTGGCACACTGAGCCATTTGTTAAGGCACGGGAGGCATTGCCCTGTAAGCTCCAGCTCGTATGTGTGCGCTGGCCAGCTGATTTTGGCCTTCTTTTAAGGCTGTTTTTCACCCTCTAAGGCTGTTTTTCGCCCTTCTTTTAAGGTCGTTTTTTGCACGAAAAACCATTTGGAAAAGGACTTACGGGTTGCTCATAGGGCTATTTTTTGCCCTCCTGAGCCTTCAGGGAAGCTCCTGAAGCATCCGTAAGGCCTCCGAGAGGGGGCTGTTTCGCCCTCCCCAGGCTCCACATGCACGCTGTGGTCACCCGCATAGCATTATGGGTGTGGGCATGCCAGTGCACGACCCCACTGTGCTCCCCCACGCCCCGTTTTTGGCACGCGATCCAAAAAAGGTTAGCCATCACTGATTTAGAGCAATGCTAAAAAAAAAATGAGATGAAATTGGTTTGGTGCACCTTTGCATTTCTAAACTATCAAAAGAATGTCATCTGCAGAAGGCTGAAGGGATTGGATATTCACACTGAAGCAACTTTCTTTTTTATTACCATATTGCCTGCTGGGATATTTTTAACTCTCAGTATTTTTGGAGCTATTTTGTTTTAGACATATTGTAATGTCCTGTTGATATATATATATTTTAAATATACACACACATCCTGCTTTTGTAAGCAGGTGAACAGGTTTAGTAAACAAGAGTTTGGAAAGGGCAGCAGGAAAGGAGAGACACTTTCCCCCTTTTTATTTTACTTTTTTCCCATCTATTTTATTTGACTAGGCTAGTGCTTACCCCAATAGCGGATTCTGGCACATCACAGCTACAACACACAAACAATAATGACTTGTGTGGAAGTTTGACTAGGAGACTTAGTAGGCAATGGCTCAAGCAATATGGACAGAAAGGGAAGCGTAATAGGTAGTCTCAACTTACCACTACTACGGAGCCTAAAATGTATGTTATTGAATAAGAAATTTGTTAAGTGAGCTTTGCCCCATTTTATGACTTTTCTAGACCCATTTCAGAGGTGGGTTCCTACCAGTTCGCACCTATTCGGTAGAACGGGTTTGTCAAATCTACCGAACCAGTTAGAAGAGGTTCCACCAGTGGACCCGGAAAGCAGGCCACACCTACAGAAGAGGTTCCAAAATGTTTTGAAACCCACCACTGACACACACACACACACACACACAGACACACACACACAGACTGACACAGAGAGAAAGAGAAGAAAGGAAGAAATAAATAAAGAAAAAAAGAAAAAAGGGACAGAGAGACAAAAGGAAGGAGAGAGAGAGAGAGAGAGAAAGAAAGAAAGAAAGAAAGAAAACGCATGACCGGCAAGCCACTCCCACCAGGTCACATGGCCAGCAAGCCACTCCCACAAAGGAGGCCACACCCACAGAGTAGGTTCCAAAAAATTTTGAAACCCACCACTGACCCATTTGTTAAGTGAACCACTGCAGTTGTTCAATTAGTAGCACGGTTGTTAAGTGAATCTGTTAAGATTCCCCATTGATTTTGCTTATCAGAAGGTCGCAAAAGGGGATCACACAACGCAGGGATACTGCAACCATCACAAATGTGAATCAGTTGTCCCAGCATCCGAATATAAATCAGGTGACCATGGGCATATTGCAACGGTCGTAAGTGTGAAAAATGGTCGTAGGTCACTTTTTTCAGTGCCATGGTAACTTTGAACGGTCACTAACTGAACTGTTGTGAGTCGAGGACCACCTGTGTAGTGACTTGCAAAGGTTGCACTTCCTAGCTTGTCTTCCTAGCTAAAGCTAACCCAAACTACATCTGCTCCAAATGCAAACTCATATCTTCATTGGAAGAGCACATATAACAGACCCAGGAAGAAAGTTGTTGAGAAATGCATCAGAGAAGATCTTTTGGGACAGGAAAAATGAAGATCCCCAGGAGACACTGACGTGAAATGAATACATGGATGAATGTGGCCAACCGCTCCCCCTCAAAAAAAAAAGATCAGGAATCACTCAATTCCAATGAAACTCAGGAACTTAAACCACACAACATAGAATTATAGAAGATACATGGGTGCCCCTGGACCAAAGAATAAGAAGGTTTATGCAGAAGACCAGCATGGGGAGTTAGAGTTTTGCAAGATCTTGTAAGACACCAGTAGTGATACTTAAACCTCAGAGCATTCAACATTAAAAACTTAGAAGGAAAAAAAAAATGTGCATTATCAGTATATTACAAATTGTGCCATGCTACTTTTATCCTTATCCTTGAGAGTTGGTACCTTAGTAGTAGAATGTCATAGACACAGCTAACCAAATCTCAGTAAGGCTTTCAGCTAAGTGTCCTATAATAGTCTCCTCCACAAAATGGTAAAAGACAGAACAAATGATGCTTCTTTTAGTTGAGATCACAATGGGCTGAATCATGGCTGAACCCAAAGAGTGTTTATTAATGGTCCCACTTCAGCTTGGAGAGTTGTACTAAAAGAAGTGACACAGTGGAGAGACCACTTGAAAATGGCATAAAGCTGTAATGGGTAGCTCATACTTTAGGTGAAAGAGAAAAGATTCAAAACACAGGCTCGAGCAGTGGGCTGAAATGAGTGGGATAGAATTTAAATCTAAATCTATACATCGGGATCAGAAATAGAGGTGGCATTCTAATGGTTCAGACCGGTTTGCCTGAACTAATAGCAGAAATCGTGGATGGCCCTGCCCATGTACCCCGGCTCTACGGCATCCCATTTTGGCCCTTTTTTGCCAAAAGTGCTTGAGTGGAGGTGACATGTGCGAGCGTGCGTGCCCTCACATTTGTGAACCGGTAGGGAAGGTAAGTGAATACCACCCCGATCAGAAACCTCTATAAGTATAGGATACAAGGTAGGGGTGGGTCCCGGCTGCTGCTACTACCGGTTCACTCACGGACACACTGCACAGGCACTTGATGCACACTATGTGCACATGCACAGTACTAAAAACGCTTCTGCGCATGCGCAGAAGCAAAAAACAAGATGGTGGTGGCTATGGTGCCGCTGAGAGAACAGGTTTGGGGGCGTGGCAGGCCAAGTTACTATCTATTTGGCTGAACCAGTCCAAACCAGTAGGAACCCCCCTCTGATACAAGGTATAAGAATGGCTCAGCTGTAATACTTGAGGAAGAAAGCTGGTTGTGATGCTAAGCAAAGTGTAATTGCTAAAAAAACCAAATGTTATCTTGGGATGCATTAATAGGAGTATAGTTTCCAGATCACAGGAAACAATTTTTCCACTCCATTCCTACCATGGTCAGACACTGTGTCACATTGTGGGTATTAGAATTCAAAAAGGACAATAAACAAGTTTGCGGAAAAAACTACCAAGATGGAGAATGATCTGGAAACCAAGCTACATGCAGAAAGGTTAAAGTTCTCTAGTGTTAACATATAGAATATATGACAGCAATTTTGAAATATCTGAAATGTTTATCACACAGAAGATGGAGTAGACTGATTATCTTTTGCTGCAGAAAGTAGGATTTGAATTAATAGATTAAAACCAGAGTTGGTATTCAACCGGTTCAGATCAGTTCAGGTGAACTGGTAGCGGAAATTTTGAGTAGTTCTGAGTACCAGCAAATACCACCTCTCGTTGGCCTCACACACACACACACTGACCCCATTATTCCCTATCCTATATTCCCTTGTTTTTTAACTCAGCTGATTCATGTGGCAGAAAGGATTGCCGCACCTCAGCTGAGCTAAAAAAATAGCTCAGCTCACCAGCGCTGACACCAGGGGCGGTCTTTGAGTGCTGTGCATGCACACAACGCATGTGTTAGGAATTTGGAATCCCGCCACTGATGAAAACCATAAGGATGGAAGCTTGGGCTAAATATCAGGAGGAAATTCTGAAATGTTGAAACTGTCAGCCAGTAGAACAGCCTACCACATGGAGTAGTGAACTCTCCTTTGCTAGACAACTCCAAAAAGGCAACAGCAAATCACTTCATAAAACCTGTTGAAATAACTGCAACATTGACTCTGAGACAAAAAGAAAGAAAGAGAGAGATCTTCAAACAGAGGCTGGATGGTTTTCTGTCAGAGATGTTCTAACGGATTCTGCATGGAGAAGGATGATTATATAATTATACATTGGTTCATGAAGTTGGTTAAAGGATTTGGTGTTTAGCTGTGTTGAATACTATAATCCAGTTCAATGGATTCGGAAGTCTGTTTCCAACCAGATGAATAGCATGGATGCAATAGTTCATTTCTCCTGTTCATGTTTCCCAGAAACCGGTAGACAGAGAATACAGGCTCCCTTAGTGCCGATTATATAATCATCATTATTAATAATTTTACTTTATGCAAATAAGTAAAATGTATCTTTTGAAGCACTCATTGCATCTCTTAGTAACCAATTCCATAGTCCGTCATGCACTGAATGAAATAGTTATTTTTATCTACTTTAATTGCTATACTCTGGATACCATTATTGTTATCAGACATAAATGTGAATAAAATATTAAAAGGGAAGAACAAAGTACGATAGAAAATCAGGAGATTGAAGAGATCTCAGTTATTTTGTGATATGGAAACTGAACACCCAAGTATATAATAGGGGATCTTTTGGGAGGAAGTTGCAATGAGATTCTGAAAGAAAAGAAACCTGGTAAATTATACAAATACGTATTACAGCTCTGTTTCATTGATTTGTTGATGATTTCAAAATGGTATTTAAGTACATTTCTGCCCTAAACAGACCAAAATAATATAAAGAATCATACATTCTATGTACTCTACATACTGTAATTGATTCAAAGTACTTTTCATAAGTGTAAGGAGATGTCCTTACACATTTGGCACAAGGATGAGCTTTCACTAGTATTTGTTAAGTTGAATAAAAACAGTCCAGATCTTCTCTCTGGATTTGGAGATTTTATCCGGTTGACATAATTTGATTGCCTTTTGCTTGTTAGTTTTGTAAAAACAAGAAAGTCACAAGGATTCTCAGCCATAAATTCACCATGATTTTTAATCCAATGTTTTTAAGCAGCAAAGTCAAAGGTCTTTAATGAAAGTGCCCAAAGATAAGATTATATAGCAGTGGTGGGTTGCGGGTGGTACACCCTGGTATGGGTGTACCGGAGCCTGCCCGGAGCACTGGGTACTGTTCCGGTATGGTGCTCCAGAAGGCCCACTCGCCCGCCCAAGCTCCTTACCTGTCCTTTAAGCCTTTGGCATTTCTGCGCATGTGCATGGCACATACGGTGCCTGCACGATGCTCCGGTGAGCAGCTGGAGCATCACAGAGGCTTGTGGAGGTATTGCAGGCAGTTACGATACATGCACGCACCGTGCATGTCCACGTGGGTGACGCCAGGCCCATTCCACCTGTACCGGTTGGAACGGGATCCGGAACCTACCACTGCTATATAGACAATTATTAGACAAATGTTTTGTTTGTAAATATAGTATAAGCTATGCCAAAGACTTTCACTGTCTTTGAGTAAAGACATGAATCTCTCAAATGAATCCATACCAGCTCAAAAACTGCAGACTTAATAGATGCTTCTTGGCCTATTTATCCAATCGATAAAAGTGGCATCACACAATTGCACCACAAAGTTCACCCATTTTGTCTATGTGTGCAATGCCACAATGTATGTAGAAAAGGACCAGACTTTCTACCATGAGATTATAGTGGTGCTTTTGTCACCTGTCTCTCAATTCACTCTGCCAACAAAGGCTTCTGACACCCAACCGCTGAGTAATTCTACACAAGCAGCGTTCTCTACTTCTATAAATCTTTCACCAAAGTTAAAATAAAAGTAACATTTGATCAAATGACATGATCATGATGATAGAAAACCATCTCGGCCTCCTTAAATCTCAAGATATGCAATGCCATCATTAACATAGACCCTTTTCAGGGCTATCTTCAGCCACTTTCAATTGACCAACGACATTAGTTGTTCCTAGGTTTACAGTTTTGGACAAATCTCAGGAGAACAAATGTTCTAGATGTTTTGCAATACTGCTCCACCTCCTCCTGTGATCTTTGGACTATCACAGCATGTCTGTCTTCACATGAGGAAAGAACTGCCTCCCAAAGGTCTAATTTAGCACAGTTCCACATCTCCAGGTGGGTGAGTCTGACAAAATTTTACTGTAGAGTATTCTCCAGAGTACTCTGCTTGAAGAAAAACTGGAATGTCATTTGCAAAAGAAAAAATAGCCAGTCTGATCATCCACTGAGATTGGCTGTTCCATTTTTTTTTAGCAGACAGAAAGACATTATTTTCATTATTTTGCTTGTCAGGGCAACCTGGAGTACTTATAGTACATGTTATTAAATTGCCCAGATGGAAAGAGCCAATCTGAACTGTTCCAAAGATTTTTTTTTAAATTGTCAGACAATTAAAAGTGACAAAATGACCCTACCAAGCATATCATTAGACAGTGAGAAACTATTTCAACCAGTTGATGAGTGTCAAGAAAATCAGTAATATACCAGTTGCGTTATGAAGGCAGGACTGGGTAGCTGGTATTCACATCTATGTTTAACAATATGGATTTAGTTTGAGCTGAGAAGATTGAGAGTTGGGTGAACAGTTCATGAAGACTGTAAAACTACAACTGTAACAGAGGTGGACTGCTGCCGGTTTGGCCCGGTTCAGCCGAACTGGTAGTGGCCCGGAGCAGCTGCGAGTAAACTGGTACAGTGGTTCTTTTGGCCTGCCCGCCCACGCTCTATACTTGTTTTTATGGCAAAAGGCAAATTGCACATGTGCGCATAGTGCCTGCACTAGTTCCAACAATGAGCTGGTTGCCGCAGGGATGGTGGATTGCGCAGACGCACAGAACACAAGTCAGGCATGTGCACGAATGGAACATGCACACATGCCTGATCAGTGAACCGGTAGTGATGGTAAATGCAACCCCCCACTGAACTGTAAATATCCATAGGCTATCATCACTGAGAACTGTCTCCTTCACAGACAAGGAAATTTGGAATAGAAATGATAACATGGTGCTGGAATTATTAATAATAAAGAAAACAGCAGCTAATTACCATATTTTTCAAAGTATAAGACGTACCTTTTTCCCTCAAAAAAGAGGGTGAAAATCTGGGTGCGTCTTATACACTGAATATAGCATTTTTGGCTCCCTGAAAGCCCACCCCCTTCACCAAAATGGCTGTGCATAGCCTTTAGGAGGCTCCCAGAGTGCTCCTGGGGACTGGGGAGGGCAGAAATGAGGGAAAAACATTCATTTGACTAGGAACAATGGATACTGTAGTCCAACAAAAAATTAGAGGGCAAATGTTGGAAATGATTTTGTTCAGCCAAAGACATAGTCACTAAAGAAATGTATTTTTCAAAAATGTATTCATACCTGTTGTTGATGGTTAGCGTGTTTTTCTTCTGCAATTACGGTTTGGTTCTCCCAGATACCACTCTGCTAATATAAATGGGTCTTAATTTTCTCTCTGACTTCAGATTTTCAGTGTTCTGGTGGAGGCTCCAGGAATACCTAAGAGAAAATTGGCTACCAGTCCTCCTCCAGAATCAGCCATTTTAACCAATTGCTACTTAGCAATGCTCCCTTGAAATTTCATTCATTTCATTTCATTTTATTTGTCTTGTATGCCGCCCACTCCCGGAGGACTCCGGGCGGCTCACAACAGACAAGGGAAGGGGGATAAATAGACAAAGACAACACTTTAAAAAAGATGCAACATTCACAATTTCCGTGGGGCTGGATGTTTCACAAGACCCCCGGCCTGCTGGAGCAGCCAGGACTTGGTGGCTTTGCGGAAGGCCGGGAGGGTAGTAAGGGTCCGGATCTCCACGGGGAGGTCATTCCAGAGGGCTGGAGCTGCAATAGAGAAGGCTCTCCCCCGGGGAGTCGCCAGCCGGCATTGGCTGGCAGATGGAATCCAGAGGAGACCTAACCTGTGAGATCTAATCGGTCTCTGGGAGATAATCGGCAGGAGGCGGTCTCTCAGGTACCCAGGTCCCATGCCATGTAGAGCTTTATAGGTAACGACCAGCACCTTGAAGCGGGTCCGCTTGCCTTCATTACTTCTCAGCCTGAAAACAGAACTTATGTCTGATCTTGACGCCAAGAATTATCTGTTTTCCTGCTCTCTCCTTCTTTCTCTTGGGCCTTATAACTTCATTTTACAAATAACTTGCTGATTTCTCTTTTAAATGCTGTTATTGCGTTCCTAGCCATCAAACTGTCTTTAACAAAGAAAATTATAGGCATTCTTTTTCTCCTGTCCAACTTCTAGATTACTCTTCTGATTTTAACATAGTAAAAATTGTAGTAACAATTCTTCTTCAGAATAATTGTTCTTATGAAATGGCTTTAAACTCTGGACTTAAATTAATTGCTTGTATGAACATAAATTCTTTCTCTCGTTTGCCCTTTGAAACAATGTTGTAGTAGTATGAAGACTTTAATTACTGTGACATCTGTTGGAGTCTAAATCTGCAAAGTATTGTCCTTCTGGGAAATTCTTGACCTGTGTCACTGACAACTGTCTCCTTCACAGGCAGGGAATAGACAAGGAAATTTGGAATAGAAATGTAAAGTGGTTCTGGAATTTTTAATAATAAAGAAAACAGCAGCTAATTACCATATTTTTTAGAATATAAGACATACCTTTTTCCCTCAAAAAAGAGGTGAAAATCTGTGTGCGTCTTTTACACTGAATATAGCATTCCCCCCCCAAAAAAGCCTACCCCCTTCACCAAAATGGCTGTGCATAGCCTTTAGAAGGCTTCCACAGTGCTCCTGGGGACTGGGGAGGGCAGAAATAAGCGAAAAATGGGCCGTTTTTTTGCTCATTTTACCCTCCCAGCCCCCATGAACACGCTATAAACCTCCTAAAGGCTATGCACAGCCATTTTGGTGATGGGTGGGCTTTTGGGAGGCCAAAAATGCTGTATTCAGTGTATAAGATGCACCCAGATTTTCACCCTCTTTTTTGAGAGAAAAGGGTACCAAATTTGCCCGTTTGACAAAAAAGTGCCCATTTTCGTGAAAAATGGACCATTTTGGGGAGGTCTGCAGAGTGCAAAACCTTTTTTTTTTTAATTTGCCTCTTCAAAATCTTGTGTCTTATACTCCGGTGTGTCTTATACCCCCCAAAATACAGTAAATCTAGTCTTGTGCAAAATTGCAAAGAGGTGTTTAGTTTCAATTCTTCTAGTGAAGTTCCTTTCCAACATACTTTTCAATTTTAATTTTTATTGAAGATTTTAAGTATGACTGTGAAAGCCAGGTAGGTAACCTTGAGACAGTCATTATCTCTCTCTCAGCATAACCTACCTCACAGTATTGCTGTTGTGGGGAAAATAAGAGGAGTAAGATGTATTGAATATGTTCACTGTGTTGAGTTATTGGTATAAATATTTAGTAAAGGTGGGATACAAATAAATAAATAAAAGATACAAATTAAACTCAGAAAGAGAAAAAGAGATCAAGAGAAAGAATAAAAAGTGCAAAGAAAGAAAAAACAGAAAAGAGCAAAGTAGTAGAATAAAGAAAAAGAAATGAAATAGATAAGGAATAGACTTTCAATCTTCATCACGATAAATAAAAACAAATTGGGTTCACTCATCACTTCCTATAAAGTTGCAAAAAAATAACTCATGTTCTCATAATTCAGTCCTTCTATATGTAGAATCCTAAAAAATGATTTTTTCAGCCTAGGTGACAGCAAAAAGTCTATAAAGGGTTACCAGAACTTTATAAAAAAAAATGTCTGATTTTAAATTTGACCAAATAAACCAACTTTATATTGTTTTCTTTTATATCCAATAGTCTTGATCTTTAATTCCTTCAGATATTGTCTTTCTTTTCCCTCAGTGCAGAGGCTTTTTTGAGACAACATAAATCCAGGGGGAAGTCATTTCAAAGCCTTAACTAGCTTCTTTTGTGTATCCAGTTAAAACTCCTTCTCAGTCATTCTCTTGGCTTTTCTCTGTCTTGCAATCCAAACTTACTATCATTTCTATTTTCTATTTGAATACTTTTCTGTTTTTAATTCACCCCTTTCTTAAGGTGATTTCACCAGTCTGTCTATAAAAGCAGACATTGTTGTTGATAAGATACCTACTAATTTCTGTCTCCATTTTTCAAACATCTCCTTTAATATTTCTTCTTTAATGTTTTAGTTGGGTTTTGGGTCATTTTGTAAATCCCAATCTTAAATGAAAGATGCATTGTCCAAACTCTTAATTCACCTTTCCAAACTACTTTTCAAAGCAATGCAGTTCCCTCCTATTAGAAGAAGAGAACAAGGCTGTCAAGTTGTTTCACTTCACATCATTTCCAAGATCTCTTCCAGCTAAAGGAAGTGTCAAGAGGTACAAGTAGTAAGACATGGTGCTTACAAAACACACTGCTTCATTGCTGTATTGCAATGAGGCAAATCATGTCATACTTGAGGTACAAAAACTTTTTATTGAAGCAAATGCACTTTACATAAGCCAAGTCAAATGTATGTCTTACATTTCAAGAAAGCACATTTTAATAAAACCAGAATAACAAGCATAATTCCATGTGAGCGTGCTCGTGCACATGGCCTTCTGTGAATGCGCTTTAGTCTCACACACAGAATGCTCACATGCGCATGGCAATGAAAATGAGGCTATATAGGGCATTGGGGAGCCGGGGTGGGTGGGCAGGCACACGCACAGGTCGCCACTACTGGTTTGGGTGAACTGGTCCAAACTGGCTGAATACCGCCTCTGATTCCATGGCAGAAAATGTCATACTAGGGCAAAAACAATCCACGATTTACAGGAGTTCCCACAATAGGAGACAGTGAAAAATGCACATGACTCCAAATGGTGAAAAAAAAGGGAGACTGTTAAAAAAGCCAGAGGATCAATGCAAAAAAAAAAGTTTGGTAAAAATCAGACATTCCAAAAGTGCAAGTATTGGAATGGGAAAAGGAATAAGACGCTATGGGTTCATTCAAGGAGCTCAAATTTGTAGAGATGGTGCAGGAAAGTTAAATGTCCAATTGGAATTAGTGAAAGGTGGAAACCTGGATTGAAAGGATCTATAGTTTTTACTTTTTAAATATTTATTAAATTTATATGCCTTCCATACAACTGTCAAGGGACCCTCAGTGAATTACTACCTCATAAAATAAGAATAAATAAGAAAAATACTTGGAATTATATAGGTATTTGTGTTGGGAATATGCACATGTTGTGATTTGCCTGCTTCTGAGAACGAAGTTTGGGAAAAGTCTAGGCTGTATAAGGCTTTGCCAGCTTGGAAGTGGGAAAAAAATGCCTACTAAAGAACATAAAATGTAATGAAAAGTGAAAATTAAATCTACTTACTGACCTTGTGATAATCTATATCCAGACTGCTTATTTCCTGCATTTAAATAAAAAAAAGAACTATCTGGAAATCTGCTCTTGTTCCCCATCAGAACTTGACCATGGGACTTTGATGGCAGGATTATTGGGAATAATTGTGAAGAATAGGTCTATCAAAGCCTATAGACCTTGACAAATCAATATTACTTATGGGTGCAAGCATGTAACTTCCAATACCAGTCACTGTGGAGAAAAAACACTGGAAGATCGTGTTTCCATTTTTCTCTTTGCAAATATCCGAAAACAGAGGTGGGCTCCTGCTGGTTCGGACCGGTTCAAACGAACTGGTAGTTCCGACCAGGGCTGGGCTTGCCCACTTGCCCTGGCGCTATCCTGTCCTATAATTGCCATGTTATTGAAACATGCATGTGTGTGCACTCACATTTGCGCTTCTGGGTAAACCGGTTGTTACATTATGTGACACCCACCTCTGTCCCAGAGGCATCTGATTGAAACTCAGGAGAAGCAAAAAGCTGATCTAAGATGAGCTTTAGCTGTTTTATGTTCCTTTGGTTCTCCCACCTCATTAACCAGCACTTTACAGAGAGCACCATGGCAAATGAAGAAATCCAGGGAATATTGAGCCAAAAGTATAGGTCAGATATAGGTCAGCTGTTATTTTTATTATTAGAATAGTGAAATAAAAGTCCATGTTAGATAGTGCCAGTAGAATAGCATAAAGATAATTACTACTACTAAATAAAAAAATATCAGAAACCTTTCTAGTGAACCATTCTCCCCTTCCCTCCTCTTTGTTTTCTCAGCTGCTGAGCACAAGCTAAATATCTGTACTTTACGTTGAAGATTAGTACTGATATCTATTTAAGTTATTTTGCCTATTAGTTATTATTGGGCCCATAATTTTCCTGTAAAAATCTGTAAAAATTCAACATGTTATTTCTTGTTATGACATTTCAGCATTTATTGTTGTATGATTTGTCTATTATGGTGATTGCTGATAGAGTTATATACCAACGGTAAAACACTTTGTACCATGTTCCTTAAATAATAACTTAGCAATAGCAATAGCAGTTAGACTTATATACTGCTTCATAGGGCTTTCAGCCCTCTCTAAGCGGTTTACAGAGTCAGCATATCGCCCCCAACAATCCGGGTTCTCATTTTACCCACCTCAGAAGGATAGAAGGCTGAGTCAACCCTGAGCCGGTGAGATTTGAACAGCCGAATTGCAGAACTGCAGTCAGCTGAAGTAGCCTGCAGTGCTGAATTTAACCACTGCGCCACCTCGGCTCTATTGGAGTAATCCTTATTGGGGTTTTTTTCATAACTCATTGTTGAACTGTGATTATTTCTCTGATGTTAAAAGTCAATTTATCATACAAATTTTTATTTGTTCCATTTACATGTCATACTTCAATAACAATTTATATATATTTCCTAACAGTAAAGGTAAAGGTTCTCCTCGCACATACGTGCTAGTCGTTCCTGATTCGGGGGTGGTGGGGTGGTTTCATCTAGATTTCAAATCCCAAGAGCCAGCACTCTCCGAAGATGTCTCCATGGTCATGTGGCTGAATGCCAAAGGGGCATGGAACACTGTTACCTTCTCACCAAGGTGGTCCCTATTTTTCTAGTTGTATTTTACATGCTTTCGACTGCTAGGTTGGCAGAAACTGGGATAAGTAACAGGAGCTCACTCCAGTACATGGCACTAAGGAAACTGCTGAATGCTGACCTTCTGATCGCCAATGTCAGCGTCTTAACCACTGAGCTACTGTGTCCCCCTATATATTTCCTAATAATGATGTTAATTTTGTATAAGTTTCAAATTCTATCAATTTTTTCAAAGTCCCTCCTCCTTTCTGCACATGTGCTTCTATTCTTCCAGAAATTTGTGAATATATCAACCATAGTAAATTCTTGCCTGCATTAAACCAGTTCTTGCTGAGTAAATTCTTTTCTTGAGTCTGGATATGCCATTTTGGCATATGCAATTAAATGTTTCTTATTTTAATTTTTCCTAAAGTAAAATGCATTTCAGGGTAAAGCGTTTTTTTAAAAAAACTATCTTAATCCCATTCTTCATTTTGTTACTTATTCGTACTCTATTGAGTGTGGACTTTAAAAAAAATTATGCTCAGGTTTGTTTTTTTCTGAGAGGGATAGCTAGTAGGAGAAAACTTCAATAGATCTTGGTGGATTAGAGAAGTGGTTTAAAAGTATCAGAATAAAATTAACAGAAACAAATGCCAAAGACTTCACCTTGGAATTAAAACTCAAATGCAAAGGTATAGAATGGAGTAAAAGATAAAGGCTCCCCTTGCACATATGTTCTAGTCATTCCCGACTCTAGGGGGCGGTGCTCATCTCCGTTTCAAAGTTGAAGATCCAGTGCTGTCCAAAGACGTCTCTGTGGTCATGTGTCTGGCATGACTAAACGCTGAAGGTGCATGGAACATTGTTACCTTCCCACTGTTACCTTCTACTTGCATTTTTACATGCTTTCGAACTGCTAGGTTGGCAGAAGCTGATACAAGTAATGGGACCTCACTCCGTTACGTGGCACTAGGGATTCAAACTGCCGAACTGCCAACCTTTTGGATCAACAAGCTCAGCATCTTAGTCACTGAGCCACCACATCCCTATAGAATGGAGTATAGCTGGTTTAATAAAAATATATGTGGAAAAGATCTCGGAGGAATAGTTAATTACCAAACAGCATGCGTCAGCAGAATAACATTGCCAAACAGGAAATACAATTTTAAACTGTATCAACAGAATATAGCTGCCATCATTGAAATGTATTTCCATTGAGCTTTGCATTGGTCAGACTTCAATTATTGTGACTTTTGTAGATCGGCGGAGAGACGAGACGAGAGCCAGGACTGACAGAAACAAGAGGTTTATTTTAACAGAACTATTTACAGGCGATTCAGTACTATTCCCTGCTTGACAGCTATTTAAACGGGCTGTCAAGCAGGGATAACCAAAGGGCGCGCTTTCTGCGTCTAGCAACCGATGACGCTGCGCCCTAGCCAATCAGGGCGTCTCTAGCGACTAGCAACAGGCGACGCTGTGCTCTAGCCAATCAGGGCGCTGCCTGGCCTGTTGCTAGCTGCCAGGTTGTATGTCAAGGACTTTCTGAGTCCTCAACACCCCTTCCCCCTGAGTGAAAGCATTGAAGCATGCATAGTCGGCGACATAGGTGGGGCGATGCCTGACCCGCCCAGAACGCCTCAGTTCTACAGGATTCATCGGAGGGGTGAGTCCTGCTCATTGTAGCTCCTCCCTGAAGGGAGTGGCGCTCCGAGCAGTGCCATCTTGGGACAGCCCAGAAGGCGGGCTCAACTCAACAGGTAGGCCGGGCTGTGGGGGTGTGGCAATTTGGGTGGAGTCACCGTGCCGGGAGGCGGCGACTGGTGCTGAATTATTGGGGTAACTGGAATATGGGGCCGGATCGGGTTGAGTCCTCAACAGTGACTAGTTCTAGCGGCTATATTTTAAGAAAAATTCAGAAAATTGGAATAGGTGCAGAGAAGGGCAATGAGAATTAGTTGCTTTTCTCTCTGAAAACTTTATTAAAGGAAATAGTGGAACAGAGCTGGGGATATTTACATGCAAAGCCTGAGTTCTACAAGGATGTTATCTCTTTTCAAACAATTTCAGAGAACAAAGCAAATAATTTCAGCCTGAGCATTTCAAAACTCAAATGTGAAAGAAAACAATTATAATTCTAACACAATTAAAGAGGTGTGAGAGGTCAACAAAGGATTCTCTTCCAGAAAATTATAGCAATGCTTTCTTGCTGTATGTGTCTCTCCTTTCCCTTCCTCTAAATGTCAAATTTCAGTGACCACAAAATCCCATTAAAAAAGAATGAATAGCACTCCATACTGTGGTGGGATTCAAATAATTTATGACCTAATGACTGGTTGGGTGTGGCCAGGAGGTATGACAGGCAGCAGTCGGCCTTCTGCACCCCCCTGGGAGCAAAAATGGGCTGCCAGGAGGAGCATCATACCTCCCCCCCCCCAGCAGCCTTTTTGGGCCTAGTAGGCCTTTCCGAGCCTCTTGGGAGCAAAAACAGGCCACAGGGGACTGCACTGTACCTTCCTCTCATGACCCCTGGACTTACCTGAGAGTCAAAACGGGGCATGTGGGGACTCCTGGAAGGGGTGAGGCCAGCCAGCAATTTAACAACTGGTTCATCCAAACTGGCCTGAACCGGCTGAATCCCACCACTGACTCCATCTCTCCAAAATATTACTGCTGCATTGCATCCAATTAGTGATATAAGTTGATACTTTTCTCAAAGTGCCGGTGGGATATTTCCACCTACAAACCTAAGTAATTGTGTAACTTTTGCCTGATCCCTGCCTTTATTTCTCTTTGTAAGATTCAATAACAAGCAAAGGCATGGAAAAGGAAAAGTTACACAATTGTTACTCCATTCTAATGGAATAATAGAATGTGTTGCTTTTAATACTAAAATTGGTGGATTTGAAACTGGGGAAAAGATGCCTCCACAAACTAAGCAAGCCTCCATATTCCTGTAAGCAGTTCCTGATATCTAACAGCCAAGCCTGTGTGTTTGTAGCTAGGATATACTGCTGGGTATTTGAAAAAGCAGCAGTTTGAAGGAGGTGGGTAATCTGTGGGTGTATTAAATAGAACTCCATGTTAAGCCTTTCAGAGATGAACTGTTTTTTCAAGACTGTTGCTTAAATTCTGTATTGCCATAAAAATGGATTTTGCAACCCTAGTTTCCATGGAAGTATAGGTCAAGCTCTCCTGAAAAACATTGGGATCTAAAGCTTGTCTTTTACTTTATTTCTAGTTAGAATCAGGAAAATAATTATCATAAATTTAAGCCAAAAATAATGAATGAAAACACCTAGATTTGTGACAGAATCCTTCCTTCCCTCCTTCCTTCTTTCCTCCCTCCCCATCCTCCTCCCTCCCTTCCTTTCTTCCTTCTCTGCCTCCCTCCTCCTCCTTCCTTCTTTCCTTCCTTCCTTCCTGTTAACGGTAAGAGATCTTACTGTTTTTAACGAACACTAACCGTAACCCTGAATTATATCTCTGAAATTTATGCCGAATATCTTTTTAAAATAGTCTTCAAATAAAACCTGATGGTCATTAAATGGGCCCCACCCAATTTTACACGTGTTCTGCTATGGTCATTAAGAAAATCACACAGTTCTTAAGCAAATAATGCTTCCCACATTGACTTTGCTTGTCAGAAGCCGCCTGGAAAGTTCACAAATTGGGATCATGTGACCCTAGGATGCTGCAACCATTGTAAATACATATCAGTGGTGGGATACAACCGGTACTCCCCAGTATAGGCATACCGATGCCTGCTGGGAGCACCAGGTACCATTCCAGTATGGTGCTCCGGAGGGCCCATCCACCTGCATGTCCTCCTTACTGGTATTTGACCCGATAGGGGCTTCCGTGCACGGAGCATACTGTGCGATGCTCCGCCGAGCAGCTGGAGCGTTGCGAGCAGTAAGTACGCATGTGCGTGCTCCATGCACGCTGCATGCACACTGCATGCGCCCTGCATGCATGCATGTGGTGGACGCCCGGCCCCGTTGCACTGTACTGGTTACACTGGGATCCGTAGCCTACCACTGATACATATGTACCAAGCACCCAAATTTTGATCTCGTGACTGTGGAAATGCTGTGATAGTTGCAAGTGTGTGAAACCAGCCATAAGTTATTTACAACAGCATCATTTTGAACTGTAATTAAGGAATATCCGTAAGTCAAGAAGTTCCTGTACTTTTCTTGGCATTTGAATGAACATCTTTGCCACTGCCTTCTTTTTATCACTTGCTTACTTTCCAGTATAGCAATAGCTTTTCGTAGTCAGCCAAAGTCATCCTCATTCTACCACTTTCTGTAAATCTCTTGTGTATAAGATGTTATTAAAGCACTATTTTAAAATATGTATAATGGCTTCCAATATCCTCTAGCATATAGTCTATAATATCATATAAATTATTATTATATGAATGAGAAAATTTGACCATACTAATATTATCCATATTAGTGCTGGTAAGATAGGACTGCTGCGTTAATTTTATAAGAGCTAATTTCATATAATGCCTAAGAACAGACCAGAGGTGGGTTGCTCCTGGTTCGCCCCGGATTGTGCAAACTGGTAGTAGTGGTGGTGGGAGGCTCTGCCCACCGACCCAGATGCATGTGCAGAAGCATTGGGCGCAGGTGCGAGCAGGCCCGAAACCAGTAGTAAAAAATTTGGCAAGCCACTGCTGGAACAGACTGTATCACTGATGTTGCCTTCTACAGATTTCTCAGTTGAACTCTTATCAATCATCCACTTATCACTATTTAAAAGAATTCTGAAAATATTGAGGCGGGGGGAGAATGAGAGATAGCAAGGTCAGAGAGCTGACAATAGAGGACTTAAGGATTGGGTTCATAATTATGATAAACAAAAGTCTTGGAGTAATCAGGCAAGTTATGGACAAGCAAGATTGAATGCTATAAAGTACCATAGGAAGACCAAGCGTGAGTACCAAAGTAAGTATTCTTCAATGGAGAAGATATTCAAAGGAATATTTAATTGAAACAGTCAAATATAAACCTCAAACAATGCCTAGCTTTGATCTACTGATGATGGAGATGGAGAAGTAGGTCTAGATTGTCTTTAGGTAATTGAATAGGATGAAGAATTAGGTTTATTGGAGTCTAAGGATGTATAATATTCTGCAGCAAGTTCTTCCAATCAAGTATATTTCAGATATATTGGACTGAAAACTCCAATGATCCCCAGTTGCTGGTAGGGGATTGTGAGACCTGAAATCTAATTGCATTGAACACTTTATTTGAATTGAATACTTTATTGACCATGTGTGATTAGACACCTGTTCTGATCCCCTTCATCCCACACCAACACACACTCCGAGCCAAAGATAAGTTACGGCATTTAATTAACAGACAGACAGGTCCTTGGCAGCAAACCGGCACAGACAAGCTTGGGCAGCAATCCAGCACAGATAAGCCGTGGCAGCAATCCAGCCTACCAAGCTCACAATAATGTTCTCCGACATTAGTTCCTGCGTTGACTTCTGCAAAAGGGGTGTGTGCATAAGCAGTCCTTTTATAGTCTGGAGAGGAGCTAATGACCACCAGCTGAGTGCAATTACCTCCTGTAATTGCATAATTGTTCCTTACACCTATTAGCTCTCCGGTGCCGGGCATCTAGGAACAACTCCCTTGGCTCCTCCCCACTGCTGACATCCGGATCACACTCCCTTGTCTCCTCCCCACTGGTCCAAGACTCAGGCGCCTCCTGGTGGCCAACCAGCCTCTCTGCACCCTGCTCGGAATCAGTCCAGGGTCCTCCACATCCTCCAAAGCCGACTCATAGGGCCCCTCGCTGTCGGAGTCTGGTGGCAGCTGCAATGGCTCCTGCTGGGCCACAACAGACACCCAATAAATTTGTCTCTGGTACAGAAGCACTCAGTGTATTTGCAATGCCACAGATAAAATAATAAACATAATAATATCATTAAAAGAGGGAAGTAGAGAAGATAGGCATAAATAATAATACTAATATGAAAAATATCAACTTGAACAAATTTGTTCTGAAATATTATATTATGGGAAGGAGGAAATTGTGTTCTCAGGTAAGTACCGTATAATATAATGAATATTTCTACCCATAAAGGAGCTCATAGGAAAATTTCAATATGCCTAAATTATCTTTAGGACCATGTGTCATTAAAATGTTACCACCTCAAGTCTTTAAAAGTTCCCTTCTGAATAATGGAAAACTTGGAAAAGCAAGAACCATTTTCTCCCCCGCTAGGAAAAGATTCTTGGATGTTCTCTAAAATTGCTAAAAAATTATTGAGCTGGCTCATGGTAGCTAAAGTAAAACCAATTTTAAAATAAAAATAACTGGATCTACAATACTTTTACACACACTCTCCTCTGTCCCCAAATAACACCATTCCTATTAATGTGTAGAATCTTTATGAAACATTTTTATTTACAGGTATGCTAGAAAGCTATACAGTACTAGAAAGTTATACAGTACTAGAAAGTTATACAGTACTCAACACGGTGGCTCAGTGGCTAAGACACTGAGCTTCTCGATCAGAAAAATGGGCAGTTTGGCGATTCAAATCCCTAGTGCCGTGTAACAGAGTGAGCTCCCGTTACTTGTCCCAGCTACTGCCAACCTAGCAGTTCGAAAGCATGTAAAAATGCAAATAGAAAAAATAGGAACTACCTTTGGTGGGAAGGTAACAGCGTTCCATGCACCTTCGGTGTTTAGTCATGCCAGCTACATGACCATAGAGACGTCTTTGGACAATGCTGGTTCTTCAGCTTTGAAACGGAGATGAGCACTGCCCCCTAGAGTCGGGAACAACTAGCACATATGTGCTAGGGAAACCTTTACCTTACTGGAAACATACATTCAATAATGTCTGCAAAGGACAGTCAAAACAGGTAAGAAAATGAACCTAATATTGGAAAGAAAGCTCCATTCCTTTTATACCTTTCTCTACATCCAAATATTAATAAGAGGCTGTGCTTACGCCATGATCTCCACTGTCTTGTGGATTTTGAACTTTTCTGGAGCATATAGATTTGCACCCTTCATATTTAACATTAATTCAGATTTTCTGTGTCTTTTTCTTTAATAATAAGCTCTCTTGATTTCTCCAGAAGATCAGCCACCAAAGTCATGTTGTTTGCATATCTCAACTGATTAGTCGTTGACCTCCACATGTTGACCATCGCTTTCCATAATAGGATCATTCTTGTAAGTTAGACATGTTTTATAACTGTACTTCTTTATTGGATTTATATTCCACTTTTGTTCAAATGCTCAAGACAATATGCATAGTTTTCCCTTCTCCTGGTTTTGCCCACAATTGGGCTGAAAGACAATGATGGGTGAGGAACGTCATGTGTTGGAGAGCGACCCAGAACTTTGATCTCCACACTTATTGTCCAACATTTTAACTACTACATCATTCTTTTCCTCTTATGCATCTGTATCATATTTCCTTGTGAACTTTCTGTGTTTCCAAATTCAGCTTTTACAGTAGCATTTATTGATTCTAAACTGTTATAATAGACCCGTGACGGCGAACTTATGGCACATGTGCCACAGGTGGCTGGGCAGCGCCCTCTCTGTGGACACGCAAGCTGTCATCCTAGTTCAGCTCCACGGTGCATGTGCATGTCTCCCACCAGCCAGCTAGTCATCAGGTCTCTGCCGCACATATGTGGGGGGAGGGGGGCATACAGGACCTGGTTACCTGAGAGACCACCTCCTGCCAATTACCTCCCAAAGGCCGATTAGATCGCACAGACTAGGCCTTCTCTGGATTCCATCTGCCAGCCAATGTCGGCTGGCGACACCCCGGGGGAGGTCCTTCTCTGTTGCAGCTCCGGCCCTCTGGAACGAGCTCCCCATTGAGATCCGGACCCTCACTACCCTTCCGGCCTTCCGCAAAGCGACTAAGACCTGGCTTGTTCTGGCAGGCCTGGGGCTATTGAGTTGTCCAGCCCCACTTCAGGTTTGTGACTGTTGTGTAATTTTAAACTGTTGTTTATTTTTTTAATATCCCCCCTCCCTTTTATTGTAAGCCGCCCTGAGTCTCTATTGAGAGTGGGCGGCACATAAAATTAAATAAACAAACAAACAAACAAACAAATAAATAAATAAATAAATAAATAAATAAATAAATGCTTGCATGAGCAGGAGGTGGGGCATGTCCGGAGGGTGGGCTTGCATGCATGGGTGTGGGGGCAGGCAGGGGCAGGTTGGGGGCAGGCAGGGGGCTGGTGGGGGCACACATGCATGTTTGTGCGCAGGGTGTGCATGCATAGCGGGGGTGGGGTGCATGCATAGGGCCCATGTGCACATTGCATTTTGGGGGTTCACACGTGCACACTTTGAGCACTCGCTCCAGAAATGGTTAGCCATCACTGCAGTAATAAAATGGGTCAGGAAAGATTTGGACTGTTCAAGGCATGTACCTTAAGGAAGACATCCAAGGATATCTGCAGGATCCAGAGCTTTCCTCAAAACTGTGTTGCAGCTTTGCCTTTTTTTGTACGTGCATGCAACGTTCTGGCATAGTCTCAAGAAAAGTGATGCTTGTGCTGCAACAGTACAATATAGCAGCCATCATCTGGCCTGCATCAACCCTCCTGCAGATGCTTCACGATACTTCTTTGAAGCCCATGCAAAATCCTGAAAAATATGTATGGGCTTAAATGGGTACCAGTAAGGTTCTGTGATCACATTTTGCATTCAAGGTGCAAAGCTCTTATGCTGAATCATTTCTGAAGAGTGCACAGTACTTATGATTTGGATATTTTCATGGATCTCTCTTTTTTGGGATATGAATTTATATTTCCCAGCTTTGGGGTCAAACAATCTTGTTCCATCTGACAAAATATAGCTAGCAGACTCTTCCCCTGCCATGTTAAACAATGTAAGAAGTATTTCATTTATAGGTGGTGGGGGTTCCCCCCCCCCCCGTTTGACAGCCGGTCTATTGCTCATCATACTTCACTTTGTAGTGTAGTCAGTTCCTGAATGTATTGTATTTCCACAAATGTTCCACTCGTTTTATAAACCCCTTTGTAAGGGGTTTCAGTAGCCTTCCTTATCTCTATCAGAAGTATTCAGTGACAATTATTGAATATTTCTACATTAAGAGAAAATTTTCTTGGCATTTCTCTGATCATCTTTAAAAAGACATCTCAGTTCCCATTTCTTATAATAATTATCCACTGTGTGTGGATATTTTTAATTAAGGCCTCTTTCTTGTTTGATATTGGAAGTCTGTGTTCAATCATCATACATCTTTCTTGATGCTCAAAGCTTACATCCTCTCTCTTTTTCTGGTTATTTTGAAAGATACTTCTTTTGTTAAAATTTTGGGAACATTTTTTTCTTTTGCAGTTTACAGAATGTCTCATCTTTTCTAGTAGTTTTTCAGGATTTTTTCCTGCAAAAATTAAGCATAATGAATTAATCTCTGTTCAAGGCAAGCAAAGCTGTTCAGGAATCTGCTCAATGCTGAAGAGTGTAAAGGCCTGGATGGAGCTCAGCTGGCTGTGTTTCAACCAGGGGTGGGTTCCGGCTGCTGCTACTGCCGATTTGCGCATGTGCAGAAGCCAAAAACAAGGTGGTGGTGCCTATGGAGCCACCAAGAGAACCGGTACGGGGGCGTGGCAGGCCTAGGTTGCTGCCAGTTACAGCCACCCAGGTTGCCAAGTTACTATCTGTTCGGCCGAACCAGTCCGAACCAGTTCAAAACGGTAGGAACCCACCTCTGGTTTCAACCCTAGTAATGCAGAGTGATTATGGCTCTTTGTTTCTATGAAGTCAGGAGTGTTAATATCTCTGATTCTGAAGGGAGTAGTACTCCCTCAGAAATAATCGGTGTGAAATTTGGGGTTCTTCCGGTAGACGTAGTTCCAGTTGGAAGAGAAAGTGGCAGCCTTGGCCAAGAGGGGTGTTTGCAAAAGTTCACCATTTGTGCTAATTACTCCAATTCTAGGATCAAGAAGACTTGCTTAAAATCATTTATGCCTTAGTCACCTCCAGACTGAGTTACTTTAATACAGTCTACTTGAAGCTAATCTTGAAGACCAACTGAAAACTACAACTGCTCCAAAATGCAGTGCCATGTGAAGTTTTGATACCCTATGATCAGGGGTGGGATCCTACCGGTTTAACATCCGGTTCACTGACCGCGTGCTTCACCTACCGTACAACTCATTTAGGAAGATAAAGATAGGTAAAGCACAGGGGCAGGTGGGTGGGCCCACTTGCTCGTGGAAGCAAACCGGGTCGCTCCCAGCTGATCTTCGGAGCTATGGGTTCATCCGAACTAGTCCTGGTAGCACCCCAACCCTGCCTATGATTCAGCTTACACTATTGTCACATGAGCTGCAGCAGTTCTTAGTTGCTTTCCAGGTGCAAGGTGCTTGTTATCCACCTTTAAAGCTGTACATGCCACAGGGCCAGATAATCTGTAGTATTGCCTCTCTTCAGTGTTATCTGCTCATTCCATTGGGTCAGATAAGACCGGCACACTCTGGGTGTCTTCCTTAAATATTGTCATTGGTGGATTTTCAGAGGTGCACCTTCTCTGCCCCAGCCCTATAAATAGGTTTAAGGGTCTCCCTGAGATTTGAGGGTCTCTTTTTTTAGCCTTCTAGAATGCTATGGGGACATAAACCTTTGTCTCAACATTGAGTTTGGATGGAACTTGAGTCAGATTGCTAATAGTTTGGTTGGTCTGGTGTCTGGTAGACAGGGTTGTTTTTACTTCTATTTCTGTTTTTATTGGTTATTGTGACCAGTAGTGGGATGCTGCCAGTTTAACAACCGGTTCAGTGAGCTCATTTTACGCATGCAGGTGTGCTCCATGCTTGCACGCATCATTGAAAATGGAACATTTGGAAGCTCAGCTGCTTACCTTCCAAGTCAGCAATGTAAATATAACAGCTGGGGGGAGGAATCATCTGTGCCACGCAATTAAGATGAGCTAGAAAGCAGGAAATAAAGGACAGGATAGAGCAGGGATAGGTGGGCGGGGCCAGCTGATCATGGGAGCTACTGGTTCACCTGAACCAGTCCAAACCAGCTGAATACCACCTCTGGTTGTGACCCACCTAGAATAACTATGTAAGGTAGGCAGCCATATAAGTACTTCAAATATATAAGTACAGTTGTAGTTATATATTCCAGGCATTCCTTCATAAATAATTCATTTTCATATTTCATCATGTACAAAGGTGATTCTAGACAGGCCATCCCAAAGACAAGTGGTGGAGGGAGCTGAAGATCAACTGTGGGAAAGCATAAAGAAGTTTCAGCTGGTTCATCAGTAGTTTTAAAGGTGAACAAGAGACTGTCCAAGACTCTGCTCATAATTATAAAAGGCCTTCATTTGAAGCTTACTCATATCCTCTCTTGAACATCACTTCATCTCCTAAACATCATACATTTGTTTAATAAATAAATAATAGAATAAATCTCTTCAGTCCTTGGCATGTCTCATCATGCCTTGTTCTCTGGGATTTTCCTTCTTTCCCTCCCACTTTCCATCTGTTTAAACTTTTCAAGAAAGAAGAGACTTAATAATTGAAATGAATTTTAGATAGGTTTACCCTCCCCTCCACTAAAACCTTCTGCCAAAAAAGCTTCCTTTGACTCTTAAAATGCTACAATTTAGGAAATCAGAAAAGCTTGCTATGCTGAATGTTCTGCTGGCTATGCTTTGCATGGCCCACCAGTGTCGCCAGAAAAAAAGAAAAGAAAATTGGCAATGATCATCCAGAATAGATGCACTTAGGTGGCAATGGGGTATAAAGAGAGTTTTTAGAAGGCCCAGAGTGCTTCTTCTTGTTCAGAGTTTCAGACATGTAGAAGCAAATGCAGGATTACAATTTTTACTGTTCATTTCCTAAACTGAAAACTCCTCTTAATAATACCTATCCATGTATATCTTCACAACTCTTGGTTTGGCTCAGAGGTGGGTTGCTCCTAGTTCAGCCCAGATCAGCCGAACTGGTAGTAGCGGCAGAGGGAGGCTCTGCCCACATGCCCGGATGCTTCTGCACATCCTAGTGGTTTGAGAGCGCCCGAACCGGTAGTAAAAAAAATGGCAGCCCACCACTGGTTTGGCTGGTAGGCAAGGTCTTAGTTTCGGAAGAACTGAGATAAAACATCTATTGTACACGGTGCCATATTCTATATTATGATTCCAAAGAACTACAAATCTCAGGCATTTTCATAATTCCCAACAAGGATTGACAATTTTATCAAAGCTTGACCTGCCCCACTTCGGCACTTTTCTCTATCTCTTGGTGCTTTGCCTCTGAAATACAAGTACCTTATTTAATTCTGTTATTATTGTTTATTATCCTCACAACAAACCATCATTTTCCCTATCGTATATAAGCTGAAAACTTTGTGAGTGGACATTTCTGACTTTTTTGAATGCTTTTAGGAGTTCTCATATGCTCCATTTTTCATTCATGTCCATTTGGTTAAATATGTGGAAGAAAGCTTTATATTGATTGGCACATAAAATATAACATGCCAATCTATTCATTGGTTATATATTACATGGTTATATATTAATACTCAAGCACCTAATCCATTGATATTCAAATTATGTGATTTAGTTAGTTTATTATTGCTTTGCAACTGATACATTTATATTCAAGAATACTCTTGTTCAGTTTCTGATTAAACCACAGACACACTTTACTTATTTTTTTAATAATCATTTGTAGTTCATTTCCCCAAATGCTTCTTAGATATGGTATGTATTGCAGAGATCTCTGGCACTTGTCAAAATTTTCTTAAAAGTAATTTTCAGCTTCTTCTTAAGCAGAATGCTTCAGCTATCTTGTCAGACTTTAGAGTGGCTATGTTAGAATTACCAAAGCTATTTTATTCATTACTCAGCAACAGCCTCCTACCACATCTAAGAATGAGTATTTCCATGAAGAGAACTTAATTCTGTCATCAGTGGTGGGATTCAGCTGGTTCAGGCTGGTCCTGCCCCTTTTTGCCCTGCCCCTGATAGGAGTCCTGTTTTTGCTCCCAGAAGACTGCAGGGAGCCTACTAGGCCCAAAACGGGGTGCAGAGAGTGGCATACCCCCCCCAAGGTGGTCTATTTTTGCTCCCAGACGGTTGCCTGTCACACTCCCTGACCATGTTCACCCAGCCAGTTATTAGGGCAGAGAACCGGTTGTTAAGTTATTTGAATCCCACCACTGCCTGCAGTGTAGTGATTCTGGCTGAGGCATACACAAACACATATACATGATAGCACACATATTGTGCCATGAAGCTAGTGTTGATTCTTAGCAGCCATGTGGACAGACCTTGTCAAGGATGATCTGTCCCCATTCTGCTCCTCCAGCCTTCTAAGAGGGCGTCCATCTATGCTGTAATCAACTCCACCCAACTTTTTATCCTCTTCTCTGTCCATCCACGGTTTCCATATTATAAACTTTTCAAGAGATGTCCTTAACAGTTGTATATTGTGTCCAAAATATATAGTTTGGGCCTCAAGTGAGAACTTGAATGAATTTGCTGCATGATGCTCATTGGTTTGACTTCTTGGATATCTATGGAATTCTCAGGACTCTTACCCAATATCAAAGTTTAAAAATGTATTGATACATCTTCTATCCTGCTTTTGATGTAACTGAGTGCACAAGGAAAACTATTGCCTGCGGAATTCTGAACTTGGTTAAGTGTAGACAACATGTCAATATCTGAATAGCTTTTCCAAGAGTCTTTATTGCTATCCTAAAATGTGTTAGTCTGCAATGTATTTCTTGAATCTTGGTTCCATTACTGTTGCTAACTGAGCTAAAAGCAAAAGCTATCTAGCACTATCTTCATTGTTCATTGTTAATTCTAAAGGTTGATGCTATACCTGTTATCATTACTTTGGTCTTTATTTTAAAGTATATGCTCCACCAATTCCTTAGCTTTACGACTTGATAATGACTAGAATACATATCTAGCTTCATTTTCTAGTAATAAAGGTTCATGTAATTCATATAAAAGAGCCGTGGGGGCACAGTGGTTAGAATGCACTACTGCAGGCTAATTCTGCTGACTACTGACTGCCAGCAGTTCGGCAGTTTGAGTCTGATGGGATGAAGATTGACTCGGCTTTACAAACCTTCTGAGGTCGGTAAAATGAGGACCCAGATTGTTGGGGAAAATATACTGACTCTGTAAACCACTTAGAGAGGGCTGTAAAAGCACTATGAAGCAGCATATAAGCCTAAATGCTATTGTTATTGTTATTGCTAATTAGGAATATTTTCTAAAGTGTCTTCAATCTTGAATTCAATATAATACTTCTGTCTTTGCATGATCACATTTGAATCAGTTACTAGAGCCTTTAGTATACCATGTCAACATTAGAACCTCCTTCTGAGTACTGACAACTTCAGGGAAAGTTTCCTTTTCTATGTTCAGTGACTTACAGATGTCACTGTGATATTATTCTCAGTTCTTGTCTCTTCTAACAGCTCTCTGAAATTCTTTTAAATTCCTTCCTGAAATCTTTAACTTTCTTGACATATGTTTCTCTTTTCTTCTTGGCAATTTTTGCTACCTGTTCTGAGACCCTGTTTGGTTTCTTTTATTTCTTGAATGTGTTGGGTTCCTGGCCATGTCTTTGCTGTCATAACTCTGCTTTTCCACCTCCTGCTGCCAATAATATCATTAATTTGATTTCTATGTGATGTTTTTGTGATGCATTATTTTGATTGTTTGAATAGTATCTTAAAAATAGAGAAATCATTAGATTGACAGAAATTCTCAGAAGAGAAGCCTGCTATATTTTTCAAAGTATAAGATACACCTTCCCCCCCCCAAAAAAAAGATGGTGAAAATTTGGGTGCATCTTATACACCAAATGTAGCCCCACCCACCCCCATCAGAGGCCAAAAACACAAGGCATGGAGGCAGGGATGGACTGTGGCAACAGTTGATTGGGGGTATTCTGGCAGTCTGCCTGCTAATCAGCTGTGCTGAATCAGGCTGTAATAAGTGTTGAAGCTGACCTGACTGGTAAGAGTTTGCAGCAGCAATCACATTCAGAAAGCACAGTAACTGATTCAGCAGGATTCAAAATAATAAGAATATGCAATACATTACCAAAAGCAGGTTTTCCAAGGTAGCAGTAAATACAAGCAAAACACAAGCAGTTTCACTTTCAGTTCTCAGCTAAGCCAGGGTGCTTCCCATCTCCTTGCTCACACAGCAAATTTCAGAGTCCAAATAGTCCTCATTGGCTGACTTAGTGGCTATGCCTATTCATTGTCTGACCTTGTTACCATGTGTCAGCTGAATACCATGGAAGTTGGTAAGCAGAGGCAGATTTTTTTTTCTTATTTTCCTCCCCAAAATCTAAGGTGCGTCTTATACTCCAGCACATCTTATACTCCAAAAATATGGTATTTAAGGGTCAGTACTTCCTTTTTTCTGGTTTTCTGTTGGTGGAGAACCGTTTGAGTCGGATGATATAAGTCTCCTGCCTTGAGCAGGGAGTTGGCTAGCACAGGGGTGGTATTTACTTACCTTCTCTACTGTTTCACAAATGTGACCTCCATGTGTGCGCTAAGCCTTCTGCGCATGTACTTTTCTCTTTAAAAAAGCCTAAATGGGATGTCATAGAGCCGGGGGGGGGGGGGAACCCATGATTTCTGCTACTGGTTCGGGTGAACTGGTCTGAACTGATACAATACCACCTCTGGACTAGAAGACCTCTAAGGTCCCTTCCAGTCCTATGATTCTATATTCTATGTTATATATTAAGGAATAAAATATATCTAAGTAATGTCATTTAATTATTTTCTCAGAAAATGTGGTTTTCGCTCCCCTCAGACTATTGTTCTGATAATTCCTCTTCTGACTTCTTGGCCTAGAAATAAATAACTAGTGTACCACCTAATGTTTGATTAATTTTGAATAGGCAAGGGGAAATGATGAGGAGAGAGAGAGAGGGAGGGACGGAAGGAGGGAGGGAGGGAATCTCTAGAACTGTGAGAGTTTTAAACAGTCGTTCCTCAATTCACAAAGTAATCTCTCATTTAACACTAATACATTCAGCAAGATGTACTGATCTTGATCAAACTGCATGGAAGCTACTTAATAAAAACTACATCATCCAACATTTAGCTGGTAGCTGGGCAGTTGAACCCATACTGCTTCGTTATTGTTATTTTTAAACCTAACAACAACTTTTGACTCATACAAGATTGTTCTTTGCTAAAGAAGAGAAGGCCATGGAAGATGGTATGATTTTTGACTCTTTCTTTTCAAATATATCTCTCCTAATCTAAAAGATAAGGGCAAATCTCTCCCATTACATGTTTTCTACTAAGTCTTCCTTTTAAAGTTCTGTTAAATGCTGCTTGATGGTCCTTGTTAATGTCCTCGTTATTTCGAAGTGACAGGGAGAAAATATATTATGTTTCCAGTAGAGTAAAAGGTCTTAATTTTCTTAACATGTTTATCTCACTTGGGAGCTATTCCCAGTGCAAGGCTATTATAACAGCATACATTTAGAGCAACAAGCTTAAAGACTTGCCTGAATTTGTTTGTTTTGTGAATGTGATTGTTCTAATGATAATCATGATACAAACATATTGATGGGCAGAAAGAGAACTCTTATTCCTGTTTTAGAGTATTTAGACTATTGACATGCCTGCCCATTTTCACAGTTTGGACAGGGACTCCCAATTTTGGATGGGTGAGCATTGGAAAAACCTACTATAACAAAATCATGCAGACATAGGAAAATCATAACGCCAAAATAACAGTAGCACTTAGACTTATATACTGCTTCACAGTGCTTTACAGCCCTCTCTAAACAGTTTACAGAGTCAGCATATTTCACCCAACAATCTGGGTTCTGATTTTACCCCCCTTGGAAGGATGAAGGCTGAATCAACCTTGAGCCGGTGATGCTCAAACTGCTGGCAGTCAGCAGAAGTAGCCAGCAGTACTGTATTCTAACCACTGTGCCAGCAGGACTTATCAAGTAACCCTAGTTGTTTCCCTCTAGAGCAGGGGTGTCAAACTGGCAGCCTGCAGACCAGATGAGTCACACATAGGCCACACCCACCCCAGCTCCATGAAGGGAAAAAATGTGAAATATCATGTGACAGCAACTTGACGTGACAGGTTTGACACCCGTGCTCTAGAGCATGAGTTCCATGAGTGCCATGGAAGTAATCTGTCCATTATCTACCTGAAGGATCCCATTTGTTCATTGTCTAAGAAGGATCCTCAGTTGCCCCAACATTGCCTTGTCCACCTCATGCATCAGGCAGATGGAATCTTCAGGGGAGAGCTGGTGGCATCGCCGGTACACTACCTAATGTATTCTTGGATATATTTGAAGTTAAAGCTTATTTTTCGAGCATAGAAAGGCAAGAATCAGTGTACATGAAAACAGCAGGACAGCAAACAGCAAGGATAATAGCACCACACCCAAAACTGCTATCAAATTTCAGTGAGTCAAGAGTAGGAAATAACTGCCAGTGTAACATGAGATATCTGAGAGAGGATGAAATAATTTCAAATTCACTACAGAGAGATCCTGAACACCAAGCAACTTTCTGAGTTCACCCAATGCCAGCGGTCGTTTTTAGGCAGTTTGCTAGAGGACAAAAGTTGAAAGTGATGAATATTTGGGAAAGTTCCTAAATCTCTGAATCAACGGTCTGAAGCAACTGTACAACAAAAGTACTGTCAACTAAGACATTGGTATATTAATCTTCTTAACGTTCATATTTTACTGTGCTTTTAATTTAGGTGAAATACATTGTAAGTTCATGTATGTTATGCCATAAGCTAGCTTGCTAAATCAATAAATAAATACAATTAACATAACCCAAATATACGAAAAGTGGACATTTAGTTCAAGTCCCTGTTCATTATCCAGACTCAATATTATTTAAATGTTTTAAAATTATTATTTTGAATTTTAAGGATTCTCATAAACTCTTAAAGTGGGGTTTTATTTTTAAAAAAAAGGTTGAAGTAGACTACAGCACTTCTGTTGTTGTTTAAGGCGATTCCAATATAAACTGGTGGTATTTAAAAGTTGGGTCAGAACACACTATGGTTGGCTTTCCTTAGTTCTGCTCCAGTATTTCTTCTGCAGGCTGTTTCAATAGAATAATAAAAATTTCTTCATACCTACCTGACGGATATCTCTTTAGAAGTAAAAAAATACTACAGAGATTCATTTTCAAAATTGATTAAATGTTCCAGGCAAGTGACATTCTTATCCTAGACAATATTTTATTTTTTTTTCAAAAAAAACCAACCACACTTAAGTGTTTGAGTAAAAGGCATTTTTATGTAAAAAAAAAATTTTTCCCTGGTTTTCACAAATTTCTCCTGAACTGAATATAAGACATTTTCTTAAATAAAATTTAAAAAAAATGGAAATACAGAATTACATTCAGTTCCTCATTCTTCAGATAGCAAGGGATTTATAGAGACATCTGGGAAGTGAGAGAAAAAAAATCCCATTCGGGAAACACGTGCTTGTGACTTCTTAATGTCTCATCATTGGATTTATGGTGTAAAGGGATATGTCATGCCCATTTTCTTTTTCGTTGTTTAATTAAAAGACACTTTTTTAAATTAGTGTTAGATGTGGCAGGCAAACAAGTGAATGCCTAGAGAGGAGTATTATCAACATATGGTATCTACAGAGACTGTTTCTTCTAGTCTATCACTAAGATATTAAAACCCACCAACCAAAATAAATGTGAAAAGTATACAACTAATGCAAGAGAACACATTATGAACTTTAAGAATGTGTATCTAATACTGGATGGAATCTCCTGTTCATAAAAAAAAAAAATTTCCACCTGTGGTTACTCTAAAAATTTCGTTTTATCTGCCCATTGTAGGTGGGGAAAAAATCATACTGGTGTTCCATTTAGGAATCAGTCTTTTTTAGATGATTTACTGCAAATCACTCAGGGATTTATGAGTAGATCAAAATTTATGTTCTGCCCACATCTGCACTAGTCCAACAGGGATGCAATGCAAATGTCAGTGAAATATCAGACATATGAATCGCACAGCCTCTTGGCCTGAATCAGCATTCTCGAGCCTGTGAGGATAAAATCTGTGAAAACAATATCTTCTCCCTTGAATTGAGAAGACCGAGCCTAAGGAGCAATTCAGATATGAATTAAGTGCAACTTTAAAATTCCTCTTCAAAAAGAGGGGGGGGGGAAACAAGCAGTGGCAGAAAGGATCTTCAAGAACCACACAGCTCAAGGCAGCTGGTTGAGCATAAGTAAATCATTAACGTTCTGCTTGGATGGAAGACGGCCATGTTCAGATCTCGGCTCCACTCCACCACAGATCTAGCTAAATGAGTCTAGTTTTTGCATCCCAATCTGCATTATGGAAGTCTTGTGGAAATCTAATTATGGAAATGTCCATATATTGCTACCTTGAACTGTGAGGGAAAAGGTAGGATATAAACAGGGGTGAAATCAACTTACCTTCGCTACCGGTGTGCAAATATGCAGCGCGTTAAAAAGAGGATGTGAGGACGTCCAGGTGATGGACAGAGCCTGGTACTGAATGCACCTGCAAAGGTAAGTAGAACAGCGGGGGAAAGCAGGAAATTCCTGCTAGAAAGCAGGAAATTCGATGATTCTAGCTAATATAAATTGCATATCACAGCTGATCCTCGGAAATACCGGTTCATCAGAACTGGTAGCATTTTTTTTTTTACCACCAATTCTGGTGAACCGGTAGCATTTTTACTACTGATTTGGGCGAACCAGTCTGAACCAGTAGCGTTCCACCCCTGGATATACATGTAGTAAGTAAATAATAACCAAAACAATAAAAAAAATGTTTACACTATTCATTTTAATCTAATTATTAGAATAAATCTAATAGATAATTTTCTCCAAAAGGTACTTATTTTTTCCCAACATTAGGAGGAAATTGGTAAATGCCCTTTCTGCTTATTAATATGGTGCATATGCTTTTTTGTAAAATACAGTTTCTTTCATCAGCCGCACAGAGTGACTAAAACTGTATTTCATGCAACTGTATGTTTTTAAACACAAATTATTAGTCTGAAAAGATACTACCAGTCTTCTCCTGTCAAGCTGTTTCTGAAAATGTTTTGTAGAGAAATGCATGAATTACTCCATAGAGTCTATAGGAGTTAAGTCTGACCTGAAGGAAATTAAGAGACAGAAAGACAGAGATAGAATTATGGGAATCGGTTATTATGATAAGGATTTGCTACTGTATTCTCCTTGTTTCTTGTCTCTCGCCCCCTCTCTGCCCACTCACTAGCCAATGATTTATCCATAATGATGTATCCATGGAATTAACTGATTTGCCCATGTATTCTAGCAGTGTAAAGGTCTGAAAGAACAGGAAGAGGCAATAGCTGGGAAAGCACTGAGAGAGACAGAGTGGTTGGGTCCTTTGATGACAGTTTTTATTTTGGGATCTTTTTTTCAGGGGAAAACCCCCCACTTATCATGGAAGTATTTGATACTTCAAAAGGAGACACAGAGAGAGAGTGACAGAGAGATAGAGACAGAGATGAATAGAAGAATAGAGAGGTAGAGAGGTAGAGATAGAGGGGGAGAGAGAGGGAGGGGGAGGGAGAGAGAGAGAGATGGTGTATTCATAGCAATATACTCAGTTTGGGCCACAGTTATTTCCAGTTTTTAGACTAATAGGAAGTTGCAAAAAAATAGCAAGGCTGCTATTTCCCACTTATAATTTAAAAACTTTGCAGCACTGAATTTTTTCAAATTTTCACTGAAGAAATTTTCTCAACATATTTTGATGCTACATGTGGAATCAGTTTTTTTCTTCAGACTTTTGTTTCTGCTATTATTATTGCAAGTTCCAATATTTGGGTTATTATGCCTTTATCATTACCCAGGACAAAGTGATTGTGTAATTTTTCTACCAAGCCAACCTCCACACCAATTTTAGATGGAAAGGCTTTACGCTAAATAAAATAAAAACAAAAAGATTGACACTTTTCTCCCACTCTCCTGCAAACAGATGACATATGTTTTGGGCTTTGTTGCTTGAAACTATGAACCTGAGCACTTGAAATCTCTATTGCAAAGTTTTAATACTTTCAAATTACACCTTTGCAAAGATTAAAGGTAAAGGTAAAAATTCCTCTCACACATATGTGCTAGTCATTCCCGACTCTAAGGGGAGGTGCTCATCTCCGTTTTAAAGCTGAAGAGCCAGTGCTATCCAAAGATATCTCCATGGTCATGTGGCCAGCATGACTAAACACCAAAGGTGCATGGAACACTGTTACCTAACAGGTGGTTCCTATTTTTTTACTTGCATTTTTAAATGTTTTCGAACTGCTAGGTTGGCACAAGCTGGGCCAAGTAAGGGTAGCTCACTCCGTTACACAGCACTAGGGATTCGAACTGCTGAACTGCCGACCTTTCTGAACAACACTGGAAGTCTTTAAGAAGATGTTGGATAGCCATTTGTCTGAAACAGTATAGGGTTTCCTGCCTAGGCAAAGGGTTGGACTAGAAGACCTCCAAGGTATTTTCCAACTCTGCTGTTGTATTATTGTATTAACAAGCTCAGCGTCTTAGCCTGAACCATTGAGTCCCTTGTTTGCAAAGATTACACCTTTGCAAATAAATTGAGGTTTAACAAAACATTAGCCATCCTTTCCTTTTGAAGAGGTAGTTGTCACTTCAGAGCAAAATTAGAGAACAGTGCACAGTGTTATTAGCAGTGAGAGATTATAAACCAAGCTTGCAAGCATATCCTTTTGTATTCATGAAGCTGAATAGAAATGAATTGAAGGGACAAGAAGCAAATCTGTCTCCAAGTTCAGGGTGTATGATTTTCTTCTATTTGTGTGGCAACCCCTTCACCTCAGGAATCCTATTCATTGTAGGGTAATCCTGTAATTGCATTTAATGGAATGAGATCACATTGACTGATTGATTGATGATTGCCCTAGCCCACTATTTTGTTCAAGTGCAGCCCCAGGCATGCCACACAAGAACTCACACGTGACTTTCTGTTCAGAAGAAATTGCACAGTGCCCTGGTATACAGCATGGAGAAAATAAGAAGCAACACCAAATTTATTACTATAAAACTGAGGCTCAGCACTGAGAAATAAAGATCTTGGCACTCACCGCTGGCTCAAATTAAGCCCCACCTGCCATTATATGTTAGCAGGGTAAGCGAAAGAATGACAAAGAACATGAGAAAAATTGATGCAATCTGAAGTATTCAAAAAAGGTCATTGCTTCTCTCTTGTTTGAAAAACAGCTTTCTAGAACTGCAGAGATAAATATTATTTTACTGCCACCTCTCTTTCTTTTTCTCAGATTCATGGGATAATTTGGGGTCAGTTCGTCTTCCTCACAAGTTAGCTGCCTACACAGAAGTGCTGCTACAGGCTTTACACGAAGGCCTATACATACTACAGGCCTATACTACAAGTCACTTTTTTTTTTTTGCTCCTGAAGTAAAATGGGATATAAAATCTACCAAACAAAGAAGCAAACACTTTGGAAAGTACAGACTGATATTAAAACACTTAAAGGCTATTAACATTTTATTAAGATTTACATCTATTCCAAGTTTAGATACCTATAATATCTGTACTTATTGATACAGTTATTGGCTTACTGTTACTTATTACTTGACCTTTACATGGTTAATCACCAACTTCCAGTAATGTACATACATACAATACATGAATAAATAATCTAGTATCTCAGTGTTTCTCAACCTTGGCAACTTGAAGATGTCCAGACTTCAACTCCCAGAATTCCCCAGCCAGTGAATTCTGGGAGTTGAAGTCCGGACATCTTCAAGTTGCCAAGGTTGAGAAACACTGTAGTATCTAGTCTGGGATAACTATCTTATTTTTCATTTGCAGACTTAGTTGCTTATTGAGATCCAGACATTTCAGCATTTGGCCAGGGGTTAAAATGGGTTTTCTTCAATGGTGGGATTCACTCACCTACTCTATCTGTTCGCAAATGTGAGCGCATGCACCATGTCTGCACATGTGCAATGCTCGTGCATTATGTCAGGATGGGTGGGCGGAGCCTCCCACAACCACCATCCCACCCGAACTGGAGAGAACCGCCTGAATACCACCTCTGGTTTTCTTCTCACAAAACTGAACAGAAAAAGGGAAGGGAAATGAATGCTGGCAGCTGAAAAAGAAGGGGAAATTGCCTTAATAGAAAAGTGCCTCAGATGCTCTTGTTTTGACCTGGCTAGGATAATGACCTATGATTGTGAGAGAGACAAGGGCAGTGAGCTGCAGAGGGAAATATTGCTAAGTTCAGGGTGTTGTGCCACAATATATTTTCCCCCACATATCCAAGCAGGGAATTTAAAACTTGTAGGCCTAATTGTGCATGTTTAAAGAGGCAACCTGTATATTTGGGGAGCTACTTATTTATTTTTAGTTTAGTGGAATTTGCTACCAAGACGTGATTAAGAAGCCATGGTTAAAATAAATCTTGATTGAATGCATTGAATGCTGCAGTAACAGGATCTGTAAAAGCCTGACCCATGGCAAGGTGGTTTGCATGGAGGTTTTGTTCATTAGTTATCATAAAGTTCTCATGTGTCTTCTGCACATGGAAGCTGCGGTATTATTACTTCTTCTGTAAAAGTGCTATATTAATATTAGCATAAAATCTGGGAGATAATCAGTTCCAAGACTATGTGGAATATGGAAAAGGGACAGCAGCTCGCATGTAACACATCTTTGATCCTATGGAGATAAGACAGCAAGTGGTCAATAGCAGGTGTTATTCTTAATTAAAATTTGTGGGAGACACTCACTAGGAACTAAGCACATGTTTATTGCTTCTATCAGGCTAGTACACAAACACACATGTACCCAAACATCTCACTTGGAGATTGGCCATATTGGCAGTGGAAACTAGGACTGGTTGCTGTTACCAGAAAGGAAGCTCATTTTCAGAAACTAGTATTGCCCAGAGCTGGTGTTAATGAGAGCTGTAGGAAAGCCTTGGTGATAATGAACTTAGGTGTGCAAATCTCTCCAGAAACACTAAGCTCCTTAAGAGATTTTATTATTACTGGTTTTGAATTGAAAAAGCATCTGTGTATTTATTTGCTAATTAATTTAGGTATCCTGATATTTGCCCAGAATTGAGTGTGGCTACATCTCTGGTCATAGGGAAGATTAGATACCATCATACTGCTAACAATTTAGATTTCAAGTTGCATTCAGGGATTATAGTCAGGTTGATGGGAGACATCCACATTCATTTTCCAAAAAAGGGAGTGTTTTTGGTAGGTTAATCCTGATTTTTTTTAAAAAAAAATTACTGTATTTTTCAGAGTATAAGATGCACCTTTTTCCCCTCCAAAAAGAGAGTGAAAATCTGGGTGTGTCTTATACACTGAATACAACATTTTTGGCCTCCCAAAACCCCGCCCTGCATATCCAGTTTTTCACAAAAAATGGACAGGAGAGGATTTGGGAGGCCTGCAAAGTGCTCCTGGGGGCTAGGAAGGGTGAACAATTGGCCTGTTTTTCACAAAAACGGGACTGCTTTTGCCCCCCCCCCCCAAAAGCAGGCCTTACAAATTCTCTGCACGACCTGTTTTTTTGTGTGCAAAAAATGGACCCGTTTTTGTGGAAAATGGGCCATTTTCTGCTCATTTTTTGTCCTCCCCTACCCCCAGGAGCACTCTAAAGGCCTCTCAAACTCTCATTTTTCACAAAAAATGGAATGTGCAGAGGGTTTGAGGAGCCTACATAGTGTTCCTGGGAGCCAGGGTGGGCAAAAACTTTTTTTAAATTTACCTCTTCAAAATCTTGGTGCATCTTATACTCCAGTACGTCTTATAGTCTGAAAAACATGGCAATATGGAGTATTGGAAGAACGAGACCAAAGGATTTTAATCAGACATCTTAGCTCTGCCAATGGAAATTGCAAATATCCTATCGAAATATGATTACAGTGTTGAAATAAGTAAATCTGATCTATAATGGTGGTACTCTGGTTCTGTAAAAATCTTCAATGGATATTGAGTATGTCTGAAATATCCATGATAGCATAGGATACATAACTCACTGCTGGCTGGTTCCATTAATGATGCCTATCACACACAGGTTGCTGACGGCGTTGTTGCCGGTTCGCTTCATGCGCATTTCAACATTTTGATAATTTTTTATACTTAGGGGAAGAAGACTAAACTGTTAGTCTCCAACTGTTTCTTATTCACCTTCAGAAATTCCAGTTTGGAGTATCTTTGCCCAATCTGGCAGAAAAAAAAGAGTGCATATTAGGAGATGGAAGAGTTGAACGCAGCATGAACTTCAAACTGAGTATAGTTCATTGACTTAGTGGGCCATTGTTAGATCAACTGCAAGATTATCCTTTAAAAACAACTACTGGCCATCAGAGAATAGAACAGTTCACCAGTCAAGGATAAAATGGCTGCCCATGGCAGTGTCTAGCTAGTAAAGGAGGTGGTATGCCAAACATTGGAGCCAGTCAGAGCTGAGACTGTGACTGGAATGAAGCATTAGGAACTATCTGAATTAAAACAGTATTTAAAAAAAAATTGAGTCAAAGCTGGTAAACAGAGTTATGGGGGCATTTTCAATGGACTAGAGTAGTAGTAGTAGGAATGAGAATCTGACTTTGGAATGGGAATGAGAAATTTATAATTAAGGTCTGCTAAATGGACTGATACTTGAGAGACCAAAAAACAAATCAGTGTTCTGACCCAGCTTTAGCAGAAGCAAGAAACAGACTTCTTGTCACAAAAAAGCCCCTCTTTATTTACCTCTTGTGAATTAATTGCATTCATCCACCAAAAAGCCCAGGCAATAGTCCTTCAAGGAGTTAACTGCAGTAACAGACCTTATCAGTTCCTTGTGATAATTGCAAGGCCATGAGCTCACAGGTGAAAGGCTGCAAATTAAGTTCTGGCAAGCAGTCTTTGTAGCACGAAACACAATGAGCAAAATCTACAGAAATACAAACTGTTGTCTCCTATGACAACCACTCCCCTTTCCTTCTATTTATTCCCCAGCCAGGGAGAAGGCATTCAGCGTCCACGTGTGCTTTGCTTCCTGAGTTCATCCCTTGTCCTCAGTTCCTCAGGTCTTTTAACTGCTCTGTGCATATGTGCATCTGGAATAGGCCCCAGCTGTTCCTCTTCATCTTCATCCAAAGGCAACTGCCTCTCTGGTCGCTGGGGAATGTCAGATGGCCCTGGCTCTAGCTCTGAATCTGATGCAGAGCATCCTTCAGAGCCTTCCCCAGACTTCAGAGCTGGCCCAAGTTCCTCCCCAACCTCCTCATAATCCAAGTCTGCCGCCAGCTCCTCTGGCAGATGGTGGACCCCAACAGTCAGTCCCAGTATGTGAAAAGCCATATATGATACCCTGTGTTCAGGTGTCTGTACTCAGCACAGAATTTGAATGGGAGAAGAAGAAACATGTCCGAGCATCGGAATCCTATTTTGAAGGACTTATCATTAGGTATCTTTGCTACACAGTCAGGCCTTGTGTATGTCAAGTGAAGTTCTTTTTTAGAAAGAGAAGAAAGGTAAAGGTTCCCCTTGCACATGTGCTAGGGGTGGTGCTCATCTCCTTTTCAAAGCTGAAGAGCCAGCGCAGTCCGAAGTCATCTCCGTGATCATGTAGCTGGCATGACTAAATGCCAAAGGCACACGGAATGCTGTTACCTTCCCACCAAAGGTGATTCCTATTTTTCTACTTGCATTTTTACATGCTTTCAAACTGCTAGGTTGGCAGAAGGTAGGACAAGTAACAGGACCTCACTCAGTTACATGGCCCTAGGGATTCAAACCGCCAAACTGAAGACCTTTCTCATTGACAAGCTCAGCATCTTAGCCACTGAGCCACTGCATCCCTACTAGAAAGGGAAAGTTCTGACTGGTTCCTGAGAACTGGTAGCAGAAATTTTGAGAATGGGAGGGAATGGGGATTTCATAGTATCCTTCATGGTATTGGACCTGGGTACTTGAGAGACCGCCTGCTGCCAATTACCTCCCAAAGACCCATTAGATCACACAGGGCTGGCCTCCTCCGGGCTCTGTCTCCCAGCCAATGCCACCTGGCTACAACCCGGGGGAGGGCCTTCTCTGTGGCAGCTCCGGCCCTTTGGAACGAACTCCCCGCAGAGATTCAGACTCTCACCTCTCACCAGGCCTTCCGAAAAGCCATTAAAACCTGGCTGTGTCGGCAGGCCTGGGGTTGATGAGTTCCCTTCCCCTCTCGATCTGTGTGGCTGTTGGCTATTTTTAAATGCTTGTATTTGTACTTTTGTGTTTCCCTTTCCCCCTTGGGTTTGTTCGCCGCCCTGAGTCCCGCTGGGAATAGGGCGGCATATAAATAAAACGAAACCTGAAACCTGAAACCTGAAACCTTCCCTTGCCACGCCTACAAAGCCACACCCACAGAACCGGTAGTAAAAAAAAATTGAATCCCACCATTGGAATAAATCAATACAAATAATACAAAAACCTCATTCATTGCCTATCCTCAAAAACTCAAAAGGCTGTTAGTAAAATTGCTAGCAATAATATATGTAGTCCCATGACATTCAGCCTTTCTCAGATCGAAGAACACTAGTAGAGCACTAAATTAATAAATTTAGCTATGAATTATGTATCATACCAAATTTTGTATCACACAAAAATAAGATGTTATTATTGTTTCACATAAAGGATATGCCCAGTTTTGAAATCTTTGTTCTTTCCTTGTGACCATTATTTTCAACTCTAGCAGCAAAGGGTGGAAATAACTCAACATGTACTTTCTATCAGAATGTTTATTCACCACGTAATAGTTGCTGCTTCCTGAAGCTTCAGTCCCAGAAGTGATCCAACCTGAAACAAATGCCAGTTATACAGATCAATACACAAATCAATACATCTAATTTTCCTTGACTAGTTCTTAATTGGAGAAAGTGGGGAAAGGTATTGGATGCATTAAACTATTAAAAGCAAAATTTACTTTACCTGCTTTCTTTTGTATTTGCTTCCGTGCTGATCTGTTTCATATCAAAACATATTTACAATGATTATCAAAGCTTCATCATTAGAAAAGTCCAATGGGTTGACACTAATATGTGTATTCATTTTCATTCATTAATTCATTAATTCATTCATCCAGTCTCCTTTTTTATTGCAGGCAATCTGTGGGCCATATGTCTTCTTCTACCCTCTTTGCTGCTTTCAGATTTCAGTGATATCAGGGTAACATCATCATGCCCCATATTGAAATGAAGGTTTATTTTTTTAAAAAACAAAGCAAAACTGCGGCCCTTGGATACAAATAATATTGTTTGTGGTTAATCATTGCTTTACCACTCAATACTTGATGTTTTACAACTGTATGTATACACTGATGGCAATTACAATTGATTGCTGTTGCATTTGCCACCTGTTTCTTCCCTGAAAAGATCCAGAAACCTCAAGAATGCTGACAACAAATTTCTTGTTAGAATCTTTGGTCAAAGAATATAGTTAAATCTTATTTATTGTAGAGGTGTTCATTGATTTATTATGTGCCATCATGTCAATATTAGCCCTTAGTTAACATACATACTGTAGATATATTTTCTCCAGAACAATCTGTGCCTATTGTGGTCCTTCAGAACTTCTAATGGTATGCTTATAAATAAATAATAAAATAATATTTCGACCCTCAATATTTGTGTTTCAAGTGAAAACTCTGGTATGATTATTTAATGATCCATTTCTTTTTTTTCTTGACTGTCCACTGTATTCACAGTGGTCTTCTTGAACATGAGTTCAGAAGTGTCAATACTCTTCTTGTCCTCCTTCATCAAAGTCCAACATTCAATTTCACAGAGTATCACAGGGAAAACTATAGCTTCAATTATTCTTACCTTTGTAGCAGGGATGAAATCCAGCAGGTTCTGAAGAACTGGTAGCAAAAATTTTGAGTGGTTCGGAGAACCGGTAGCAGAAATTTTGAGTAGTTCAGAGAACTGGTAGAGGACATTTTGAGTACTTCAGAGAAGCGACTGGCCCCAGAGTGGTGTGGGACTGGATATTTTACAGTATCATTCTCCTGGAATGGGGTGGGAATGGAGATTTTGCAGTATCCTTCCCCTACCATGTCCACCAAGCCACGCCCACCAAGCCACACCATGCCACCAAGTCACGCCCAGAGAACCAGTATTTTAAAAAATTGAATTTCACCACTGCTTTGTAGGTATAGATGGATCACAGCCTCTGAATATCTTTTCCAAGGCTTTCATGGTTGCTGTACCAAATATACATGCAGTGTATTTCTGGAATATTTATTCCTTTATTGTTGATGATTGATCCCAAAAGGCAGGCGCTACTTTCCATTTTGAGACATTCATTGTCAGTTCTAAGGTTGTTTGCTGTCATCATTGGTTTAATATTCTTTATATTTAACTTTAGTCCCATTTTTCACTGTGCTCCTTGACTTTTATTTCTAGAGCTTTCAGATCCTCTGCATGTATCATAAGCATATCACAAGTTATTGATATTTTCTTGTCAAATTTTAAAACCATGATTCCAATCTAGCTGCCTTCAGTATATAGACTGAATAAACAAAGTGAGAATATATAGCCTTGTTTTTATCAATCTGTATCTACTGAATGTTCTGTCCATACTGTAGCTTCCTGAACTGTACATAGATTTTGCATGAGGATAATGAGATGTTCTGGTATTCCTATTTTTCTAAAGCATGCTCCACATTTTGACACATTTATGCAATTCACAATTTTCTACGTAGGATAAAGTTTTATTTTCCTGACATGGAAAATTTTCCTTTATCTAACAATTCTCACATACATCTCCTTATAATAGGAGCAGAGGTGGTATTCAGCAGGTGTCTCACCAGTTCTGAAAAACTGTAGCAGAAATTTTGAGTAGTTCGGAGAACTGGTAAATACCACCCCTGACTAGCCCTGCCTCATCTATTCTCTGCCTCCTGAGTCCCAGCTGATTGGGAGGGAATTGGGATTTTGCAGTAACCTCCCTCTGGGGTGGGAAGGGAATGGAGATTTTACAGTATCCTTCCCCTGCCACACCCACCAAGGCATGCCTACCAAACCACGCCATGCCCACAGAACCAGTAGTAAAAATTTTTGAATCCCACCACTGAGTAGGAGAATATATTATCATAGGCCTTTTTCCATCATTACAAACTCACAATTCCCAGGATTATCCTCACTTGGAGTAAAACTTGGCAAATCTTTAAGTGCAAATAGTGGAACCCATGCACAGTCACCAGCCGAGGTGGCGCAGTGGTTAGGGTGCAGTACTGAAGGCCACTACAGCTGACTGTTATCTGCAGTTCAGCGGTTCTAATCTCACCGGCTCAAGGTTAACTCAGCCTTCCATCCTTCCGAGGTAGGTGAAATGAGGACCCAGACTGTGGGGGCGATATGCTGTAAACTGCTTAGAGAGGGCTGAAAGCTCTATGAAGCGGTATATAAGTCTAACTGCTATTGCTATTGCTATTACCTTGGATAGAGAGCCGAGATGGCGCAGTGGTTAAATGCATCACTGCAGGCTACTTCAGCTGACTGCAGTTCTGCAGTTCGGCTGTTCAAATCTCACCGGCTCAGGGGTGACTCTGCCTTCCATCCTTCCGAGGTGGGTAAAATGAGGACCTGGATTGTTGTTGGGGGCAATATGCTGACTCTGTAAACCGCTTAGAGAGGGCTGAAAGCCCTATGAAGCGGTATATAAGTCTAACTGCTATTGCTATAATGAGATGAGCAGCATATAAATTTAACAGATAAATATAAATGCCGCAGTAGTGGGCAGAACTAAATGTAAAAGTGGACAGGAGTTTACATAATGTGTGTGTGTGTGTGTGTGTGTGTGTGTGTGTGTGTGTGTGTGTATAAAGTTTTCCCCTATTCTTGTTTTGTTTGTTTCTTTCTTTCTTTGGGATTGTGCTATTAAATAAATGTTACAGTAAAATGAAATGAAATGAAAACAACCACAGAACCTGGTACGGTAAGGCCGGAAAAAATCAAAGTCAATGTTGTTAAAAAGGAATTAATTAAAAAAACAAATAATGAAATTTCCTTTGTAAGGATCATGATCATCGGTGGAAAACACAAATTCTGCATTAAATCGTCTCACTAAAAGTCAATGGGATGCCCAAGAACTAGAAAACTTTGGATGGTAGCTTCATGGTAATCTGGGGCCTTGCATACCATGAAACCTGATATAGAAATTGCCTATCCATCTGCTATTGCAGAGGTAAATCAACAAGCATGGAACCAAACCTTAGCAATGCTAGCAAGCACCATGTTGCTCCTATTGCTCTAAGTCAAAAAACCGTTGTTTTTTTAAGTGCCCCAGATGACACTAAATGATAGCATGGTGAAAAATTGGCAGAAGGATATAAAGAAAAACAAATCTTAACAGATTTCCTTTCCCCCTCCCTCTAAAAGCATGGGTGTCTCAATAAAACATTTGGCCTTTCCCTGAATATAGATAGAATTGAAGCTGGGAGAAACCATTGATTATAGGGTATATTAACGTAATACTACCGTTTATGCCTGCTGGATTCTTGGAGCACTGAACACCCTCAGTTTTGCTTTCAGCTATTAATTACCCAACCAGTCATTAACTGCTGCTAACAATTGATTTACAGGGAATTATTGCTTAAATAGCGGGAGGTATTTAAGAACAAAATAAATTAAAACAAAGAGCCTCAAAGATCCAAGGCATGGAAAGGAGACTGTTTGTAACAAAGAGCAGTTGCTAGTTGCATTGCAATTACCCACTGATAAACAATCATTGGGAAGTTTCTACACGAATGACATTATGTATCATGGACCCAGTGTCTGCTAATTAAATGATTGGAAAAGAATTATTGTTCTGTTATCAGAAACCTAATTGATGTTGCTCATTTTGTTCTGACAGTCTTATCAAAAATGTTTAATTGCAAGCTGTGTCTTATGATGAATCACAAATAATATGGCATCAAACCAGTTCTGGAAGAGTAGCCTTTGGTAAATCCTTCTCTGTTAGATTCCTAGGATTTCTTCTACTTGCTGTCCTAGAGAACAAATGAAACCTCATTTCCTCCAAAAGCAACATAGAATAGCTTAGTTAATAATTTTCTTTTCTCTGTTTTTAGTCATTTGGCTAGGCCTAGCTTTGAAGACAATATAGAGAGAGAATGTCAAGACTTAGCCCTGTAACATATCAAAACCAAATACAGAATGAAGTTCCATTACCTTTGGAGTACAATAGAAATTCAGAGATCTCAATATATGAACTCATGAGCCTTGAGCCAAGCTTCAAAAGAAATCCAGTTATTTATTAGGAGTAATATGTCAGCACATACCCAAGTGAAGCCAGCTCTGCCCCCATGTAATTATGACCCTGTCTTCCCCCCTCCTCCCAGAGTGTGTGATAAATCACATTCTCCAACAGGCACTTTCGCGGGCTGCAGAGATCACACCCCTCCAGCTGTTGCAGGTAACCTGGGATACAGCCTTGAGAAAGGTATGCATGGAATATGCTTCAGGTTGTGGCTGCCATGCTGCTCCATCAGTTTTCCCCCATCCTGCCTATGGCAACTCGAGAGCAGGCCAGGGATGCTTTGCAAGTTGATTTTGGAAATCATTGATTGCTTCCCAATGACATCATTTGGGGCTAAATATGTCCAAATATTATTAATGATAATAATAGTTGTAGTACCAAACATTTGAATGTACGATGTTGCTAATTTCTCATCTATAATTTCATTCATTTTTTCATTCAACATGTATGGTTGTCCAACTCACAGTGACAGCACACTTAAAAACAATTAAAATAATAATCCATATCAAAACTGGCAAATTGGCAACTGAATGTGCATCATGCTTCTTAGAGATGGACTTACTCAATATTCTGACCCAATGTCCAAAGAAACAGCTAGTTCTTAAGAGGCTTAGAAAGGCCAACCTGGAAAAAAAATGGAACTTTGATGTTATATATGTTAACAACAGCAAAAATTATTTATGTACCAATAAGGAAGGACCCTTTGATTTCCCCAATAGACAAATGGCTGCAAAAGTTGATGGAGTTAGCAGAGATGAATAAACTGCTTGCTTTGGTTACAGGAAAAAAAACAATTACTTTTGTTTATATTTGGAAATGACTTCTGGTTTCATTTCAAAGTTCAGGTTTGTTGCTATTATTTTATTCTACTGCACCAAAGGGAGTTGGAAGTCAATGCCTTTCATTTCTTTTTTTTTCTTTGCCCTATACTTTTCTCTTGCCTTCTCATTCCCTTATTTTCCCACTATTTATTTTTTTTTGCATTGTTGTATTTTATATTATAAACTAATTTTTTAAAAAAAGGTCTTAGAAAGGCCAACTGAGATAAGGTCATTGAAATCTCAGGGGACAAACTTTCCACAGGACAGTCCCTTTAGTTGGGAAACCTATCTTTACATTTAAGCATTTCCCCATCAAAATTAGATGATATAAGTTTAAGAGTACATTTAAATTGAAGATAGTAAAATAGAAAATGTACCATTGAACAGTTTATATGAGGATCTAGGACATCTTGAAAGGCCAGAATGAAATGTTATTCCAAAACTTACACTGCCCTGTAAGCTTCAGTAAGATCAAGGGAAAAATTGCTACATCTAAAGGGAATAACCATATTAACATAATTAGTCATTTTAAATTAAATATCAATTTGGTTTTTTGTCTTGGTCATAGCTACTTTTGAGATGTGGCCTCTACAATATTACTGAAAAGTAGAATGTTACATTTTTGTGATAGAGGGAGTTCATTTTTGTATAATAAAATGTGTGTGTGTGTGTGTGTGTGTGTGTGTGTGTATGTGTATGTGTATATGTATATGTATATGTATATGTATATGTATATGTATATGTATATGTATATGTATATGTATATGTATATGTATATGTATATGTATATGTATATGCTGGTCTTGTTGTATTCGGGTCTTTTCCCATGTAAGATTGAGATTGTCTTGGCAACGTTTCAGCGAGGTCTCACTCGCCATCTCAGGCTGGGTTTTGGGCTTAAACTGTGATCGGAACTGCCATCTTTCTATAAATCTTGTTGGGTGTGTGTGGAGTTCTGACTTTGTTTCAGTAAGTGGAATGATTGGTTGTGTGGTTGTATCATGATTGGTAGATTGGTGCTGATTGGTGCTGGCTGTGTGTCCGTTGTTGTTTCGTGTTGAAATGGCCTGGGTGGTGGGTGGGGCTTCTTTGTTGACTAGGGCTGGTTTCCAGATGTCTGGTAGGTGGGAGGTATCATCACGTTTATTCATGTTGTGGGGGTGTTTCTCTATTTCGATAGTTTCCATAATTATTCTCCTGTTGAAGTGTTCTGTTTTGGAGATTAACCTGGTTTCTTCAAAATTAATTTCATGTCCTGTAGCTTTAAGGTGCTGGAAAAGGGAGGAAGCTTTTTCTTTTTTTTCTTACTGCGTTCTTATGCTCTGCGATGCGTGCATTTATTCTCCTGTTCGCTTGTCCTATATGTTGCAGGGCAGATTTTGCATAGTATTTCATAGACTCCTTGGTGTATGTATGTATGTATGTATGTATGTGGCGCAGTGGTTAAATGCAGCACTGCAGGCTACTGCTAGATCAGCAGTTCAGCGGTTCAAATCTCACCGGCTCAGGGTTGACTCAGCCTTCCATCCTTCCGAGGTGGGTAAAATGAGGACCCAGATTGTTGGGGGCAATATGCTGACTCTCTGTAAACCGCTTAGAGAGGGCTGAAAGCCCTATGAAGCAGTATATAAGTCTACTGCTATTGCTATGCTATTGCTATGTATGTATGTATGTATGTATGTGTGTATGTTTATGTGTGTGTGTGTGTATGTATGTATGTATGTATTATTATTATTATCTATTATTGTATGTATGAATGTATGTATGTATGTATGTATGTATAGGACTCCTAGTGATGCATGTAAAAAATGAGCAAAGCTTTGGACTGCATGTAGCATACTAGTCAACTTAAATGAATTGACTTTTTGGTATCAGCCCTCCTTCCCACTGCCATGTCAATGGTTCCAAACAATGATGGGAAATTCTAGCCCTTGCTGAAGGAATTTTCCTGCCTTAACTGCAAATGTTCTAGCCTTGCCTGCATATAAGATGCTTAAAGTCTCCAAATTATTACCTCTGCCCTGGGTTTGTTAGTCAACAAAAAATAACTTAGAGATACCAATAATATGATAATTCCTGCAATGAGATTTATGCTCAGGTACATACTGTAACATATACAGTCACACATGCAGCCAGAGGTGGTATTCAGCCAGTTCTGACCAGTTCTGGCAAACCGGTAGTGGAAATTTTGAGTAGTTCAGAGAACCGGCAAATACCACCTCTGTCTGGCTCCACCACCATCCCGAGTCCCAGCTGGGTCTTCTTCTGTTGCCCTGCACAGGAGAACGGAGCTGGAAAGCAGGTTAGTGGGGTGGGGTGGAAATGGAGATTTTACAGTATTCTTGCCCTGGAGTGGGGCAGAAATGGAAATTTTGCAGTATCTTTGCCCTAGAGTGGGGAGGGAATGGGGATTTTGCAGTATCCTTCCCCTGTCATGCCCACCAAGCGAGGCCCACAAATCCACGACATGCCCACAAAACTGGTAGTTAAAAAAAATTAGTCCTACCACTGCACACAGCCTCTTTTAGTGTGGGGCATCTTTCATTTGACCTTTTCTTTTGTCGTCGTAGTAGTGCTGAGGTCACAATGATAGAACATCTTGTCTTTGAAAAATTATCCAAGAATTTCTTCCTCTGCACAGGAAATGTTTTGAGAAATCATTTGCCCAATTTCTCTGCCCTCAAAGATGCAGGACAAATTAGAAGGTCATTTGTGACAAATTCTCTTGCAATCAATCGAGAACTTCTCCGAATGCTGCTGCCCTCAGGAAACTCACCACAGCATTTTAGACAAAGACCATTTAAAAGGGTGGAAGAGGACAGACAGAAATGAAGTGGTGGGGCACATTTGTCTGTTAAAACCAAACTATCTTGAACATCAAAAAAGGGCAAAGGCTAAAGCAAGGGAAATACTATTATTATGGTGAGATCTACTTATTAGCATTCATAAATCTTAAGTAAACAGCAGTAATTACATGCCTGTAGAGGATTCCATTATCCACTGGTCATATAATTGTGGCCAAATAATATCTCACTAAAACAGGAAATGTGCAAATTTATAATGATCAGAAATATGGGAGGATGTCCAAATAAAACATTACGTTAATTTTTTATTGATTTTTTTTGGCCTATCAAAAAGCAAATACTTAAGAGTATGCATTTGCTCAATACATCCAATGGATTTAGAGGGGAATAGATATTTTCCTGAGGTAAATCATGTAATGTTCAGGAGAGCGGTGAGGGACTCAATGTAGTAAGAGAATGGGAAGTTAAAACAGGATCTCAGAAGGTGGGGAGCAACCCCGCTTTCTTTCTTTTCTTCAGCCTCCTCTACATTTGCTAGCATGTTCCTCAAAACTGTGCAGTCATTGTCCTCAAAAAGGAGGGGGGAGAGAATCACTAAAATCTACAGCTATTTCTATTACCATGGCAACTGTTGCAAGGAAAGCTTGAGATACAGTGAAAGAAAGGTCCTTCCTTCCTTCCTTCCTTCTTTCCTTCCTTCCTTCTTCACATAGATTTGCACGCTCAGTTCCTGATTTGGATCCTTTAATGTAAAGGTTGCCAGCTTTTCATTAGTACCAGTGTACTAATCTATTCAGAGGTGGTATTCAGCAGGTTCTGGCCAGTTCTGGAGAACCAATAGGGGCAATTTTGAGTAGTTCGGAGACCCGGTAAATACCACCTCCGACGGGCCCCGCCCCCATCTATTCTCTGCCTCCCAAGTCCCAGCTTATCGGGAGGCAATGGGGATTTTGCAGTATCCTTCCCCTGCCATGCCCACCAAGCCATACCTCACCCACCAAGCCACGCCCACAGAACCAGTAGTAAAAAAAATTGATCTATATGTTCTATGTGATACAAGTTTTAGAATGAGAAAATGTTTTATTATTATTATTATTTGCCTATTAGAATCCTATAAAAAGCATAAATCAGATCAGGGACATTAATGAATTATGGGGAGGTGTTGTTATTATTTGTACATTATATTTGTAGATTTTTTTTTTTTTGTAGATTTTATTAATATTTGTAGGCCGCCCTTTTCCCTGAGGGGACTCAGGGCGGCTCACATAAAATCGGGGAAGGGGAATACAGACATTAAGATAAGACATATAATAAAATAGTAAACAACATACATTCATCATTCAGGAGGGGAACTATCCTTGTCCCCAGGCCTGACGGGCGAGCCAGTTCTTCAAGGCTGTGCGGAAGGCCTGGACGGTGGCGAGGGTGCGAATCTCTACGGGGAGCTCGTTCCAAAGGGTCGGGGCTACTACTGAGAAGGCCCTCCTCCTTGTAGTTGCCAGCCGACACTGGCTGGCCGATGGTATACGGAGGAGGCCTAATCTATGTGATCTTATTGGTCGCAGGGATGTAATTGGCAGAAGGCGGTCTCTCAAGTATCCAGATCCACTGCCATGTAGGGCTTTATGGGTGACTAATAGCACCTTGAAGCGCATCCGGAGATCGACAGGTAGCCAGCGCAGCTCGCGGAGGATAGGTGTTATGCGGGTGAACCGAGGTGCACCCACAATCACTCGCGCGGCCGCATTCTGTACTAGCTGAAGTCGCCGGATGCTCTTCAAGGGCAGCCCCATGTAGAGCACGTTGCAGTATTCCAGCCTAGAGGTCACAAGGGCCCGGGTGACTGTTGTGAGAGCCTCCCGATTCAGGTAGGGTCGCAACTGGCGCACCAGGCGAACCTGGGCGAATGCCCCCCTGGTCACAGCCATTAAATGGTGGTCAAACGATAGCTGTGAGTCCAGGAGGACTCCCAAGTTGCGAACCCTCTCTGAGGGGTGTAAAATTTGACCCCCCAGCCTGAGTGATGGAATATTGGTCGAATCTCTGGGAGGGAAACACAACAGCCACTCGGTCTTTTCTGGGTTGAGCACGAGCTTGTTAACCCTCATCCAGTCCATAACAGCTTCGAGGCCGCGGTTCATCACGTCTGCCGCTTCATTGAGTTGGCACGGGGCGGACAGATACAGTTGAGTATCGTCCGCATATTGATGGTATCTAATCCCGTGCCTGCGAATGATCTCACCCAGCGGTTTCATGTAGATGTTGAATAGTAGGGGGGATAAGACCGAGCCCTGAGGCACCCCATAAGTTAGGGGCCTAGGGGACGATCTCTGCCCCCCCACTAACACCGACATATACACATAAGGGTCAGTTTGGTTTAGTAATTGAAGTTCTATCCTAGAAAACAGGAGACTGTAAGTTCTAGTCCTACTTTAGGCATGGGAGTTGACTGGGTGACTTTGGATCAGTCATTCTCTATCATCCCAAATCCATTTCACAAGATTGTTGAGGGCAAAATAGGAGGTGAATAATTCTTCAGCCAAAACTAAAGATAGGATAAAAATATACATACAACAGTGTACCTGGAGTTAATAGCTGCTTCAGCATGTCATCTCTTGTTCTTCTCAAGCTTACTTACCTTTCCAGAGAGCAAGAAACAGTCTCCACCAATAGCTTGACCAGGCTGTCCTCTGAGTTTGCTCTCTTCCTCGACCTGTACTTTGCTAGACCAGTTGAATTACTTGTGTCCCCTAAAAATGCTTAGAAATGAGAGAAATGCTTTCGGGAACATATTTTGGAAAGTATCCCTTTCAAATATTCCTCCTCTGTCAAGCCCAGGTGAGACAAAGAACTTGGTGAGAAATTTTATTTGTTTAATGAATTTCTATTCTATGCATTTTATTTATTGCATAGCAATACATTTATATTGTCAGCTCCACATGTATTCAAAAACAATGGGAGCTATAAAATTTTCATTCCAATAGTGCACTAAACCCTAACTAAATAATACATCAGCAACATTTAAAAAAATCAATACTCTTTGAAATGCTTCTGTTTTAATTGCCTTTCTTACAGCTATCAACAAGGGCATCACCAAATTTTATGGAGTAGGCTATTCTTCAAGGACTGAGCGCATAGCTTGTCAGGCCTGGAAGCCATCTTTTGCACTGGGCCTTCAGGCCTGCAACATTTAATGCTGTGGGAAAATGGGAGGGGGATTATATGGAGTATGGGAGATATATAGTCAAAATAACATTCCTTTCTCAGAGAGTCAAGGACATTTTGCCCTGCACCTGGAGTGGCATGACTGGGAGGCATCTCCAGTTGGGATGGTGCCTGATTGGACAATGTGATGGGCATGGCCTTGGGTGGTGCTGGGCAGGGACATTTGGGTGGGGAAAATCTGGAAGCTTTCAGATTTGGGTTTTCCCAGATGTGCTAATATGACATCTCTAATAAAATGGAACTTTGAGGAACCTCAAGCCTTGGAGTCTTCTTTCATTATTTAGAATCTTGACATTGCTCTTTAGTTATCCCCTGAATGCATATCTCCAAAAGTAGAATATCAGTTCTTATCACTATCTAGGTTTTGGTTATGCAGTATATGCAAACTGCATTTGCTCTTTCCATCTTCCAACACTGAATTTTAAAAAAAGTCTTGTGTTTTGATCCTAATCCTAAATTCCAATTTATGAAGTGACTTTCTTAAGTCCTTCCCTAATCAGATGACAAGGTTAAATTGACTTTGACAGCTGTCTGTCTAAAAAATATCCTCACATAAATCTATGGTGTATATACTTGCTACATTTATATAAGGACCTCAAGTAACCTTACATCTAAGGACATTTTAGAGCTGCAAAAGATGCAGCTAGAGTAATTCCTCTAGGAGAAAAGATCTCTGCAGGGCTTCTTAAACTTTGTGATACTGCAGCCTCTTAAAATCAATTACTGTGGCCATCCAGGAATAAATCAAATGCTTTTATGGAGATAAAGGCTGGACAAGAGAAAAATTATCCTGCTTATTTGACATTTTAGTCACAAAGGTTCTCAGAAAAGGATAATCACTTGGGGCAGGTATTTATTTGTTTGTTTGTTTGTTAAATTTATTTGGCACCTATCTTGCCGTTGGGCTTCTCTAGGCAGCTTACAGTAATAAAAAGGAATATAAATGAAAAAGTGTGTAAACAGAAGCAAAATAATAGAACAATAAAGTAAATAATGACAAAGGAACATGAGAATAAATACATTAATGGGATAATCAAAAAGTTGGATCAATGGAGAGCAGAGACCAAGGGGTGGGGAACTGAGAGAGCTGGGATATGCCATTAATTTAGCAGCTAACTTCAGTGTGGAACTTCCCAGACCAACAAGTAGAGATAGACAGGGGTGGGCTGGGTGCATGTAGCCTAGTCGGCCTCCTGCACCATGGCGGTGGGGAACGTTTTTCACCCTTCCCAGGCTTTGGAGGCTTTCCTTGGGCTTCTGGGAGGATGAAACCTGCTTCCCCCAGACTCCAGAGGCCCCCCAGAGACTGGAAACAGGCCCATTTCCCCTCCTCCTGGAGCTTCCATGCAGGCCCTGCACTTACCTGGCATGATGAACAGGCCACATGGAGACCCTTGGGAGGGGTGGGGCATGGTGGGGGGGGATAGCATGGCCAGCCAGGGGTGGCATTTGGGGGTTCACCGAACTGGGCAAAATCCTAGCTAGAGGCTCACCCAAACCAGTACCGAACCTCCTGCATCCCACCTCTGAAGACATGTCTTCAGGCTCTTGTGAAAGGATAGGAGGCTGGGGCAGATCTTACCTTAGAGCAGGTGTGGGGACCGATGGCCCTTTTATGACTTGCGGACCTCAACTTCCATGGTGTCTCAGGAATTCTGGGAGTTGAAGTCCACAAGTCATAAAAGGGACATTGTTCCCCACACCTGCCTTAGAGGGTAAGATGATCCAAAAGGCAAAACCTTTTGATGGTACACCCTGTAAAAGGCTGATTTAAAAATGTGCAAGCCTTAAGTTTTAAGGAGGGGGGGGGGTCTTTCTAACCCAACAGAACATTGGGAAGAAATTATAAAAAGGGACTTAGAATGTAGTCTTTCTGTCTATTCATAAGCAGAAGAATACTGTGCAATTTGCAGCCTCAAAATCAGACCCTATGCTGCCTCTGTTGCCAGTCATTTATTTATTTATTTTATTTATTAGACATTTATAGGCCGCCCTTTTCCCTGAGGGGACTCAGGGCGGCTTACAATCAAAAAGGAAAGGGAGTGTAGGACAATACAAAAAGAAATGTGCACAAAAGTAAATTAAACAGTAAAACTCAACATTCACTCAGCATTCGGGAGGGGCAAAAATAAACTTATCCCCAGGCCTGACGGGCTAGCCAGTTCTTGAGGGCTGTGCGGAAGGCCTGGACGGTGGTGAGGGTACGAATCTCCACGGGGAGATTGTTCCATAGTGTCGGAGCCGCAACAGAGAAGGCTCTCCTCCGAGTAGTCGCCAGTCGGCACTGACTGGCGGATGGAATACGGAGGAGGCCAACTCTATGCGATCTGATGGGACGCAGGGAGGTAATTGGCAGAAGGCGGTCTCTCAAATAGCCAGATCCACTACCATGGAGCGCTTTATAGGTGGTGAGTAGGACCTTGAAGTGCACCCGGAGATCGACAGGTAGCCAGTGCAGCTCACGGAGGATCGGTGTTATGTGGGCGAACCGTGGTGCGCCCACGATCACTCGCGCGGCCGCATTTTGGACTAGCTGAAGTCTCCAGATGCTCTTCAAGGGCAGCCCCATGTAGAGCACATTACAGTATTCCAGCCTGGAGATCACAAGGGCTCGAGTGACTGTTGTGAGGGCCTCCCGATTCAGGTAGGGCCGCAACTGGCGCACCAGGCGAACCTGGGCAAATGCCCCCCTGGTCACAGCTGAGAGATGGTGGTCAAAAGTCAGCTATGGGTCCAGGAGGACTCCCAAGTTGCGGGCCCTTTCTGAGGGGTGTAAGTTTTGTCCCCCCAGCCTGAGTGATGGTATGTTGGTCAAATTTTTGGGAGGGAAACACAACAGCCACTCGGTCTTGTCTGGGTTGAGTATCAGCTTGTTTGCTCTCATCCAGTCTTTAACGGCTTCTAGACCCCAGTTCATCACGTCCACCGCTTCATTGAGTTGGCACGGGGCGGACAGATACAACTGTGTATCGTCCGCATATTGGTGGTATTTTATCCCGTGCCTTCGGATGATCTCGCCCAGCGGTTTCATGTAAATGTTAAATAGTAGGGGGGATAGGACCGACCCCTGCGGCACCCCATAAGTTAGGGGCCTCAGGGACGATCTCTGCCCCCCCACCAACACCGACTGCGACCTGTCCGAGAGATAGGAGGAGAACCACTGCAAAACAGTGCCGCCCACCCCTATCTCCCGCAGTCGTCGCAGAAGGATACCATGGTCGATGGTATCGAAAGCCGCTGAGAGGTCCAGGAGAACTAGGATGGAAGCATGGCCTCCATCCCTAGCTCTCCAGAGATCATCGGTCAATGCGACCAAAGCGGTTTCTGTGCTGTAACCGGGTCTGAAGCCAGACTGGAAGGGGTCAAGATAGTTAGCTTCCTCCAAGGTACGCTGAAGCTGGAGAGCCAACACCTTTTCAACAACCTTCCCTACAAAGGGGAGGTTGGAGACTGGACAATAGTTATTAAGAACAGCTGGATCCAAGGACGGTTTCTTCAGGAGGGGTCTTACCACCGCTGTCTTGAGCGTGGTGGGAAAGTATCCCTCCCGAAGAGAGGCGGTAACAACTGCCTGGATCCAGCCTCGTGTCACCTCACTGCTGTTGGCAACCAGCCAGGAGGGACACGGGTCCAGTATGCAGGTGGAGGCACTCACAGCTCGCATAGCCTTGTCCACATCTCCAGAGGCAACTTCCTGAAATTCAACCCAGAGATGGTTTGCCAAGTCTTCTCCTTGTGTCTCGGCTGGATCTACTGGGGTGGAGTCCAGGTCCGCTCGAAACCGGGCAACTTTGTCCGCCAAGAACTGGACATACTCCTCAGCCTTACCCTGTAGGGAGTCCCCCGTCTCCCTCCTATTTAGGAGGGAGCGGGTTATCCTAAACAGGGCGGCTGGGCGGGACTCGGCGGACGCTACCATGGAGGCAATATATGTTCTTTTTGCTGTTCTTAAGGTCCGAATATACTCCTTGGTGCATGCTGTTAAAAGTGCCCATTTCGACTCGGACCTATCGGACCTCCACGAGTGCTCTAGGTGTCTCCTCCGGCGCTTTACCTCCTGGAGCTCCTCAGTGAACCAAGGAGGCCTCCGGGGGCCGCTGACCCGGAGGGGCCGTAGTGGCGCAATCTGGTCTAGAGACTCCGAAGCTGCCGAGTGCCAGGCAGCGACGAGGGTCTCCGCCGAACTGTGGGCGAGGGTATCAGGAATAACCCCAAGCTCCGTCTGGAACCTAACAGGATCCATCAGTCGCTTGGGGCGGAACCAGCTGGTCGGTTCCTCCTCCCTATGGTGGGGGTTTGGCCTCCGGAAGTCTAGCCTCAGTAGGTAGTGGTCTGACCACGACAGGGGTATGATCTCATTACCCCTCAGACCAAGATCGTAACTCCACTGCTCCGAGAGGAATACGAGGTCGAGCGTGTGACCCGCTGAGTGAGTTGGGCCTCGGATTACTTGAGTCAAGCCCATGGCTGTCATGGAAGCCATGAACTCCTGCGCTCCATCAGAGTGTTCACCGAGCGAAGGCAAGTTGAAGTCCCCCAGAACTATAAGTCTAGGGAACTCAACTGCTAGCTCGGCTACTGACTCGAGGAGCGAGGGGAGGGCTGCTGCAACGCAGTTGGGAGGCAGGTACGTAAGCAGCAGACCCACTTGACCCTTGAGGTCCAGCTTCACCAGCAGGGACTCACACCCGACAAGCTCCGGAGCAGGGATCCTACGAGGTACTAAAGACTCCCGGACTACAATAGCCACACCGCCACCCCTTCCCTGGGCTCTCGGCTGGTGTAGCACCTGAAATCCGGCTGGGCACATCTCAACGAGGGGGACTCCTCCCTCCGTGCCCAGCCATGTTTCAGTAATACATGCCAGGTCTGCGCCCTCATCAGTTATCAAGTCCCGGATGAGGGGGGCCTTATGAACGACAGACCTGACAGTCACTGACATTCCTTCTAGGTAATTGGTAATGAAGCCTTTCATATATTCCATGCCTTGAGAGAGTCCTTCAATGATACCTCAATAAGTGGGACAATACTGCTTTAATACCATTGTAGCCAGTGACGATTTAAGGATCTGGACTGGAGATGAGTTCAAGGCCATGTTGTACCAACCAAGAAGAAACTGCTGATGTGAAGGAATGAGTGTATTCTGGTTGGATGCAAAGTGGGGAAATGGGCTACATGAACAAACATATGTATCTAATTAGCTTAATTTTCACAACCCCATTAAACTCATTCCACAGTGTACATCACAGAATCACACAAATAGAGACAGGCATGTGGCTGTTTGAGGAAATGTGAGGTAGAAAGCTATGGGAACCAACCAATCAGCCCTATGTACAGATGGTTTCGGCAACAGCCCAATATTCTGTAACTGCATTTGGGGTAATATTTTAATTTGATAAAGATAATGAGATTATATTAGCAGTTTTAATCAGAAGTGAACATATTGGAGTCCTTTAGGAAAAGGGTTTTTCCTAGCCTTCTTTCATCCCACAGTGAAAAAAGTCATTTAATAAAACATAAATTACCATTAAGAGAACAATAATTTCTTACAAGTAAGTAGGCTTCAAAATATATTTCTGAAGGCCTTTCTCGTGAGATTCTCTCAGTATTTCATCACTGTAGTTACAGTTCATGTATCATAGCTATCGCCTCCATTCACAGATATTTCTGAGTGAAAGGAAGATGTTAGCTGTATACAATTAGTCCTTGACTTACGACCATAATGGAGTCCAAAATATCTGTTTTTAGTGAGACATTTGTTAAGTGAACTTTGCCCTATCTTACTATCTTTCTTGCCAGAGTTGTTAAGTGAATTAATGCAGTTGATAAGTTAGTAACCTGGGTAAGTGAATCTGGTTTCCCCATTGATTTTGCTCATCAGAAGGTCACAAAAGGTGATCACGTGTTCTTGGGACACAGCAATGGTCGTAAGTATGATTCAGTTGCCAAGCATCTGAATTTTGATCACATGATCATGGGGATGCTGCAAAGGTCGTAATTGTGGAAAGGAGTCATGAGTCACATTTTTCAGTGCCTTTGTAACATGGAGACATACAAATTCCATATTAATGTACAGTCTTGAGTTCATGCCTATGTTTATTTTACTCATGATGCCATGCTGTCTAAGATAGAATAGCAAATAATCTTTCTTCTCTCTGTAAAATCATGGGTTCTTTGAATTCAAAGTGAGGCACTATAGTTTGACACTAAAGGCAAAAGATTCCTGGCAGTAAAAATATACAAAAATATATATATAATATAATATAATTAATATTATAATATAATATAATAATATTATAATATAATATAATATAATATAATATAATATAATATAATATAATATAATATAATATAATATAATATAATATAATATAATATAATATAATATAATATAATATAATATAATATAATATAATATAATATAATATAATATAATATAATAATATAATATAATATCACATCACATCACAACACAACACAACACAACACAACACAACATAACATAATATATAACATAACATAACATAACATAATAACTATTGTGTTTTCATGACAACCTGAATTACCTCCTTCTGACAAAGGGTAGGGATAATCCCTAGATACATTTAGTTAACTAGAATGTGATGGGGATAAATTGAAATGGCTAGTCTAGTGGAAAGGTTTAGACAGGACTATACAAATACAATCTGACATATATTCAGTTGTGCATGAGATTAACATCTACAACTCTTGTTTTCATCAAGTTGTACATTGGAAGCAGGGGTGGGTTCCTGCCAGTTCTAACCTCTTCTATAGAAGATGTTCCACAAATCTACAGTGCCGTTTAGAACCAGTTCCAGCTCCCTCCCCCAGCCCGTCCGCACATCATCAAGATGAAGAGTGAGAGGAGGAATTCTGGGAGATGAAATCCACAAGTCTTAAAGCTGTCAAGTTTGAACACACCTGGGGGTTTTTTTTCTAAAGGGTTAGGGGTGCAAGGATCTTGTAACTTGACAGCTTTAAGACTTGCATGCTTCAAATGCCAGAGTTTCTGAGCCAACATTTTGGTTGCTAAGCAAGAGCGTTGTTAACTGAGTTTCACCACATTTTACAAGTTGGCCATGCCCACCCAGTCACATGGCTGGCAAGCCACCCCTACCCAGTCATATGGCTGGCAAGCCACTCCCACAAAGCAGGCCACACCTACAGAAGAGGTTCTAAAAAAATTGAAACCCACCACTGATTGGAAGACTTTGTACATACCAGTTATAGAACAAACTATAGATGTGTGTTATGATGCAGTCCAACGTGAAAAACTTCTGCGGCAAATATCTTGATAAGTGCAATCTAAGAAGGCAAGTGAAGAACATACCTGTAGCTGAGACTCATTTATCAGACCCTCTAAATGTTAAAATGCCCTGTTACAAACAAAATCGTGAGCTTCTTGAGATAGTTTCACTGAGCATGAAGTGTTAATATGTTCTAACTAATCCAACATTTAGGATCATTAAAAATATGCAGCATATTGACATTCTTTGACCATTTATAAAATCTACAGAGTAGCCTTTTACAGTGTCATTATGATCAAAGTCATTCTAAGTCATTCCCAAACTTAGATGCTTTCTGCAAAAGGAATCTTGGATAGCTTCTGTTGTCCGGTTTACAAGTCATGTCCATCATTTTTACAGTCATTGTTGGCATTGCTGGCATCCAAATATGCCCACCAATCCAGAAAATTAGCTGAAATCTTTCTTAAAACAAGTGACAGTCCTATTTCCACAAATCAGATAGTCTGTTTGCTTTGGTTACTCCAGTACAAATTCTACCAAGCCCACAAGATGTCAAAACTTGATAAAATAAATCCTGAATTTGCCAGTGATCATTCTTGTGCAAGTATTATCAAGTACCCCCCAAAATAATGCTTGGGAAGAGGGTATAATGACTCAGTGGTTAAAGAAGCTGAGCTTGTCCACTGGAAAGTGGACAGCCCTGGTTTGAGACCCGAGCGCTGTGCAATGGGAGTGAGCTCCCATTACTTGCCTCAGCTCCTGGCCACCTAGAAGTTCGAAAGCATGCAAATGCAAGTAGATAAATAGATACCACTTTGGTATAAAGTAATAACATTCCATGCACCTCAGTATAAAGTCATCCTGACCACATAACCATGGAAAAGTCTTCAGACAATGTTGGTTCCCGTAGCTAAGAAAGGGAGATGAGCACTGCCTTCTAGAGTCAGAAACGACTGGACTGGGGAAAACTTTATGTTTAATGTCACTCTCAGAAAAGGGCTGAAGATAGCAAATCAATTTGTCAAAGAGACTGTTTTGCCCTAAACTATAATCTCAATTCTTGTTACCATCAGACTACTTAATGAGCAACAGGGTTATTAATTCATGATGCTGCAGCATCCAATAAGTTGCTGGACTTCGGGGGTTTGCAGGAGTTACTTTATTAAATGATAGATGGTATAGAAATTGCTGGCAGGAACGGAGCAGAAGATGTGGGCTTCAAATAATGCAAAGAAAAAAATGGCTCTCCATTTCCCCAGTAATAATATCCAGATGCATATCTGCATCTTTATGTAAAGAAATATACTGCTGGAAAATTGGTACTGATTTCCACAGCACGGGTGGGTTCCTGCCAGTTCTAACCTCTTCTATAGAAGAAGTTCCACAAATCTACAGTGCCGTTTAGAACTGGTTCCAGGGTTAGGGGTGCAAGCGTCTTGTAACTTGACAGCTTTAAGACTTGTGTGCTTCAAGTGCCAGAGTTTCTGAGCCAACATTTTGGTTGCTAAGCAAGAGCGTTGTTAAGTGAGTTTCACCACATTTTACAAGTTGGCCATGCCCACCCAGTCATATGACTGCCAAGCAATTCCTACCCAGTCACATGGCACTCCCACCAAATCACATGGCCAGCAAGCCACTCCCACAAAGCAGGCCACATGTACATAAGAGGTTCTAAAAAAATTGAAACCCACCACTGTTCCACAGTCTCCATAAACCGAGCTCGTTCAGAAACTTCGAAAAACAAGCATGTGGCCCAGCTATCTCTTTTTGATCCATATTTGTAAATGATCCAAAAGAAAAATGAGTCACATAACGATTTCAGATTGTGCTATTGGGTCCCTGGGTTTAGCCACTTTCTTTAGTTTAAGATGGACATGGGTTTTGTAGTCTGCTGATAATACAAACCCAGTGATCTGAAACATGGAGGAAATCCCTGAAGAAAAAAAATATAAAAGGATTATAAATTGCAAAGACATACCTACCTAATTTATATATTTATTTCCATGAATATTATTATTATTAATATTGCATTTGTCCCAAAGTTTCAGAGAGTTCTTTAAGTTATGTGACTTCTTTTGATTACATGGATGCATTTATGCATCTTAGTTTCCTTTGCAACAATCTAAAAATAATTTATTACTGCCATCTTAGAACTGAGGTGGTGCAGTGGTTGGGTGCAGTGCTGCAGGCTACTTCAGCTGACTGCTAGCTGCAATTTGGTAGTTCGAATCTCACCAGGCTCAAGGTTGACTCAGCCTTCCATCCTTTTGAAGTGGGTAAATGAGGACCCAGATTGTGGGGTAATATACTGGTTCTGTAAACCGCTTAGAGAGGGCTGTAAAAGCACTGTGAAGTGGTATATAAATCTAAGTGCTATTGCTATTGCAATCTTTCTGCTCCTGCACCTCAATCTATCTTACAGCCCTGAGATTTTCTTTGGGGGGGGGGATGTCTCCATAATAAAGTCCAGTCCTCTCTATCCATTTTTAGTTTTAGCCAAGAGCAGCAATGTGCTTAAAAGGCTTAATTTTCCATACTGACTCCATGCTTCCAAATTGTCCACCTTTTATGCCACTTGCAGCCAAATCCCGGAAATGTTTATTTGGAAATGACTGCAATTATCCTTATTAGGCTTGCTCAAGAGTTAATATACATCAGATTATAGTGATATGTTGTGGCCCGGCAGGAGCTGTTGGAGCTGCCACCAGACTCCGACAGCGAGGGACCCTATGAGTCGGCCTTGGAGGATGTGGAGGACCCTGGACAGGGTTCAGACTCTGAGCCGGGCGCAGAGAGACTGGTTGGCCACCAGGTGGTGCCTGAGCCTTGGATCAGTGGGGAGGAGTCAAGAGAGAGTGATCCAGAAACCAACAGTGAGTTGTTCTGGGATGCACGCCGTCGAAGGGCTACTCGGCATCAAGAACAACTATGTAATTACAGGAGGTAATTATGCTCAGCTGATGGTCATTAAGGTACTTTCCAGACTATAAAAGAGACTGCTTGTGCCACACCCTTCTTGCAGAACCTTTTCTTTCCCATTATAAATAAGATATTTAAAATAACTATATAAAGCTAGTCTGTAAAGATTCTCAATCATCCAGGTCATGGTTATCCCAAAGGTGCTTTTTCAGGAAGCAACCGGACTGAGGGCACAGATAAACCTCCAAGTGCTTCAACAGTCCTGTAAAAGAATGCAAATGATCAGCTGTCTGCAAGGAATATAAATCCTTCCATTCCCCACCATCCAGTCAGAGCTGAAGAAGCTTCTTGGATGAGAAGTGAAACGCCTTCAAAGAAAAACCATTAAGTCCAGTTGCCTCTTGAAAAAGCACCTTTGGGACAACCATAACCTGGATGACTGAGAATCTTCATAGACAACTTGATGAGCTGTTGCCATTTTTCTAAATGCTGGAGTAATATGATCCAGAGAGAAAGATAGCTTCAATTTCACTAGTAGCTACCAAAAGCCATAAATTCATAGATTTGTAAGGAGCCATTTAGGTATTCAGTTGTCTGCTCAGTGCAGGATTCAAAATGAAAGCATCCCAGACAGATTATTGTGTAGCCTCCACTTAAACACAGCTATTAAAGGAGTGTCCACTTTTCTGGTAATTGGTTTCTCTGACAAGCTACTCTTACTATTAAGAAGGGTGCTTTTTCCCCCCTCACTAACACTTAATTGGAATTTGCCTTTCTGTAGCTTCTATCCATTATTCTCTTTTCTGCACTTTGGAATAATAGGACATGAGTTTCTTCTGTATGGCATCTTCTTCAACCTCTCTTCAGAGGATTTATTTGCAGCTCCCTAATTATTCATTTTGCTATTGTCTGAACCTATTCCAGTGCATCTAATTCCATATTCAAGTTGAGTGCCCAGAAGTCACCACAATAATACATCAACATAGTGTTAAGTGAAGTGGTAGAAGCCATCTTGCACAAATAACTTGTATTTTTTAAAAAAAAAAAACATGCAATGTGTTTTATAAAACTCCCACCTGATTCTTAAATGATTGTAAACACTGGGTCAAAATCTCTACTCTTCTCCACTCCACTTGAACAACCATTTCCAATTATATGAAGAGTTTTAGCACGTAATTAAGGCCTATTTGGAGGCCTTCCTAATTTAATTTGCTGGCTTCGCACTACAACACATGGTCAGTTGATTTCTACAGAGACTGGTTTTAAAAGAGCCACTCATAATGTGAAAACAAGCTTATAGAATGCTCCAACGGATCTATTGTCAACGGGGAAGGGATTCAGATTTAGAATTGTTGCCAGATTGTTTTCTACAAGCTTGTGGCCAGATTGTTTCCACCTTGAGCATTGGCTCAAGATGAACTTTATTTAAAAAAACTTAGACGATAGAGAGGGATAACTGTCTTTAAAAAATAACACCTTTTGGGACTACAATTATTCTGGATATCAGTGGAATATCTATAAGAAAAGGCATACTTTTCAATATGAATAACAGAATAACAGAGTTGGAAGGGACCTTGGAAGTCTTCTAGCCAACACTTTTTCTAAAGGTGTGCAAAAATGGTGTGTGTGTGCTATCGTGTGCACGCATGTGCACATACTCACCCACTTGTGCATGCGTGACACACACCCCATCCCTAATGCACCAGCGACCCCCACGCAGGGGGGGGATTATCACCCTACCCAGGCCCTGAAGCAGTGATGGGATTCAAATAATTCAACAACCAGTTCTGTGCCCTAATGACCAGCTGGGTAGGCTTGGCTCGGTGGTCATGTGACCGGTTGGGCATGACCAACTCAATGTCACTCAGGTCTATGGGTGCTTCACCTTAGCTGTTACAGTGTAATAAAGGTTAATTGGAGAGGCAGTTTCTGTAAGCAGGGCAATAAAGATGAGGCTAGAAACAACACCAGAATGTTTCCTTCCTGCCTTCCTTACAGGATTATCCCTGCAAAGTGGAAAAAAACACAAAATGAGATTTCCAACAACCGGTTCTCTGAACTGCTTAGAAAGTTAACAACTGGTTCTCCCGAATAGGCACGAACTGGCTAAATCCCACTATTGCTCTGGAGGCTTTCCTGAAGCATGGGGAGGGCGAAAACAGCCTTCATTACATACATTCATCCTAAATGGACCAGAAATGGTCAGAATCATTGTTTGTGTGCTTTTACAGGGATCTCCTTGTGTAAAGTTACACCTCTTCAACAGTATTATACCTTTCTGGGTGCTCAGAAACAGTATGTTTACTTTTAGTGGATAAGGTTTCTATCATCTGAAAAGCAGCTAAATGTTATGTGCAAGCTTATATAATCCATTAGGACATTGTAAAGGATTTTTCCCCTTTGTTAAAAAATGGAATATCGTAGTTGATTTGCATTTTAATTATGTTGCATTTCTGTAAAGTTTCTTGAAGTTTGGCCTTGGGTTCAATCAAATTTATGGTCAAGTCAATGTTCTGACGAATTTGTTAATTTACAGGGAGAAACAAAATTGGTGAAAAAGAACATTTTCTCTCCAATCACTAAGTCAATTTCATGATTTTGAGGAAGATGGAGATTGATTTCTTAAAAGTCATGATTTAGAGGCAGCCAACTGTGGTAGAAAAGGAATATAAAGCTATTGACCGCCTCTGTTAAAACAAATGAGGAAACTGTCTGAGTAAAGATATCTCACGTAAACCAAGAGACACAGCAGCCCGAGATCAAATTAAAAGCTCAATCCCTGAAAACACCTCGAAAGCTAGGAGGGGAATAAGGGTTTCCTTTCCCTTTATAAATAAGATATTTAAAATAACTATGTAAAGCTAGTCTGTAAAGATTCTCAATCATCCAGGTCATGGTTATCCCAAAGGTGCTTTTTCAGGAAGCAACCGGACTGAGGGCACAGATAAACCTCCAAGTGCTTCAACAGTCCTGTAAAAGAATGCAAATGACCAGCTGTCTGCAAGGAATATAAATCCTTCCATTCCCCACTATCCTGTCAGAGCTGAAGAAGCTCTGAAAGTGAAATGTCTTCAAGGGAAAAACAAGAAAGTCCAGTTACTTCCTGAAAAAGCACCTTTGGGATAAGTATATAACACTAGGCTGCCAAGAGCCGAGGTGGCGCAGTGGTTAGGGCAGTGTTTCTCAACCTTGGCAACTTGAAGATGTCCGGACTTCAACTCCCAGAATTCCCCAGCCAGCATTTGCTGGCTGGGGAATTCTGGGAGTTGAAGTCCGGACATCTTCATGTTGCCAAGGTTGAGAAACACTGGGTTAGGGTGCAGTACTGCAGGCCACTTCAGCTGACTGTTATCTGCAGTTCAGCGGTTCAAATCTCACCGGCTCAAGGTTGACCCATCCTTCCATCCTTCCGAGGTGGGTGAAATGAGGACCCAGACTGTGGGGGTGATATGCTGACTCTGTAAACCGCTTAGAGAGGGCTGAAAGCCCTATGAAGCGGTATATAAGTCTAACTGCTATTGCTATTGCTAAATTCTTGGGTGTGGCCTGTGCAACCTCCAAGTGTTTTATCAAATATACATTTTTGAAATGATTTGATTAAAATGAATATATTTAACTATCTTTAAATTTAACTAAGAATTGCAGTTGCATGTAGTGCAGGGTACTGATGACCACCTTTAAAGCACTCCATGGTAGTGGATCTGGGTACTTGAGAGACCGCCTTCTGCCGATTACCTTCCTCCGACCGATCAGATCGCACAGACTGGGCCTCCTCCGAATCCCATCCGCCAGTCAATGTCGACTGGCGACTACACGGAGGAGAGCCTTTTCTGTTGCAGCTCCGACCCTGTGGAACGATCTCCCCGTCGAGATCCGCACCCTCACCACCATCCAGACCTTTCGCGCAGCCCTCAAGACCTGGCTCTCCCATCAGGCCTGGGGATAGGTTCCCAATTTACCCGCCCGAGTGTTGACTGTTGAATGAAAGTTGTGTTTTATTATTTTTCTTTTGTTCACACTTTGTTTGTCTTTTGATATTGCACCCCCTTCCCTGTGATTGTAAGCCGCCCTGAGTCCCCTCAGGGAAAAGGGCGGCCTATAAATCTTAATAAATCTAAATCTAAATCTAAATCTAGTGGTATTCAGGGAGTAGTAGGCATCTGGGTAGAAACCAGAAGACTGTGAGATCTAATTCCGCCCTTGGCATATTTAGTTGACTTTCAGCCGGTCATAATCTTTTAGTCCTGAAAAGAAAGCAATGACAAACCTAAAACCTAAAATCTTGCTAAGAAAACTGCAAGGATTCGTCCAAGCTATAACCAGGAGTAAACAATGACTCTAAGGTAACCCCTCCCCCAGCAAAAAAGCCCTACATGTAATTTAAATTTTATTTTTGTAGCCATCTTAAAGTGGACAATGAGGAGGTTGGAGAGAAACATGGGCCAGTCCTGGATTCTATGGAAGGTTCTGACGAGGGCTCTGCATGGGAGACAGAGAGGGGGCCAGAGCTGTATGCCAGTTATCAGCTGCCTTCAGAGTCAGACATCAATGAGGCAGACAAACAGCTGGAGCCTGTTCCCAGGGTGCACATGTGCAGAGTTGCGAGATCAAGGAAACAGCTAAAGAACAGGGGTCAACTTGGGAGTAAGGCCACAGGTGGACAATGAACCACCTATTTCCCAGAGGAAATAAAAGAGGATTGAAAGGGGAGTGGAGTTTGCAGGAGACTAGAATAGTTCACTTAATTGGTTTGTGACTCTCTGAGACTTCTTGCCAAGTTTTGCGGATATAGGCCTGTCAGCTCTCCAAGCCAGATATCGTCTGTGTCTGTAAATCCTTCCTGGATTTGAATGAGCAGAATTCACTGTAAATTAATAAAAGGGGTTTTTGTCGGGGCAAGGAGTTTGCTTCATGCTCTTGGGAAGCCTAGTCAGAACAAATATGCCACCGAAACTGAATCACTGTTTCTTCCCTACCCTTTGCACATCCCTAGGTTTTGTACATTTTCATATAGTAGCAAATTTTGGCCTTGTATAAAACATCTCAGCAGCATTAATAATTAGCTAAGTATCTCTTTCCTGTATTTCACCATTATTTGATATTTTAAATCACAGAGCTTTTGACAAAGTGTGACATTAAACAAAGATATGGGCTAATCAAGGTTTCTTAAGTTAATCCTAGTAATCTATTTAATATATTTTCCCGATATGGGTAAATAGATTTTCCCTCTCTCTCTTTTTTACAGTGGAAGCTAATGACTGATGATAGTTGCATATTGCCATAGAAACTAGGAAGAGCTCATCCATAAATGAAAGGTTATAAAGTGAATGCACTCAAAATATGTCATTTGGTATCAAAGTCATCTCAGGCTGATTCCTTTGCAAAATGTCCTGCACTTTCCTTCCTCCCCCCCTCCCCCTTCCCCAAAGATTTTTTTTTTAATTGGTGGGAACTGAAGGGGAATTTATCTGCAAAGTGTTCTACAAGACAATGGACTAGATTAAATGATTTGTAGTTGTGTTTGCAAAATGCCAATGTGAATGACAGCCCAGGCTCTCTGTGGGATGGAAAACAGAGTACCAATGAGTCATTGTGTAGGATACTGTTTCACACCACAGTTGTTTGCTATACATACTGAGTAGGTGTGTAAATCAATACAAGAAACAGGGGAAAGATGTGTGAAGGTTGTCCAGTGTATGTGATACCCAGGTTTGTGGGAGCTCAGGGTTGTTTTTTTTTTTAAATCATTCCTTAAAATTTGACAGGATTAAAGTATTCTTGAGAACTGGACAACTAGGGCATGACAGGGTGTGCAAAGCAATGGATTAATTCCCAGTTCCCTTCTTTTTCTACCACAGTGAAGTCATCTTATGCAAATGTTTAATCAGAGTTAGGCTAGCCAATAAATCATGGCATGCTTATTTTGAGCATGTGTGAAAGCCCATGTGGGAAGCTGCATGTTGAAAACTAACCAAAAATCATATCTTCACTGATCAATTTCCCACCTCACAGAATGTTAACATTTTAAGAAAACAGTACTTCCGTTAGCCAAGCTGTCTCTCTAACCTGTTGTTCTATAAGTGTTCAGTCTCAGATTGTTTGTTTCTTTTAGATACATAAAGCAATCAAACAAACAGCGGCGTCTGTCAGGCTCTTGGTATATCTGCATACAAATGGCACTTTTTTTCAGCATAATTCTCACAGGGGCTCTTTAGCAAGATTTATTGCGAGGAGAAGGAGGGGGCTGCAAATATTCCAGCCACTGAACTGTGTCCCATCTAAAACCAATATATCCACAAAACACATTAGAGACTTATTTAGGACTTTTAAAATGCATCTTTCTGTAATGGATGGATCCCTTCATTAACAGACCTAGCTTCTGAAAGATTGCCTCCCTCTCCTGGCTTCTATTCATCTGGTAAGATCTAACACAGTAGGCATGACCAGATCCCATTTTTAAAACAATGCCATCTGATGGTACCCAGGAGTCATACCTTCTTAGCAGTGGTGGGTTTCAAAAATTGTTCGAACCTACCCACACCTAATTGTGGGTGTGGCCTCCTTTGTGGGAGGGGCTTGCCACCCATGTGACCAGATGGGAGTGGCTTGCTGCCCATGTAACCGGATATGAAGATGCCGACGACACTTGTCAGAACCACCTTCAATTACCTCACAGCACTGGCATGCATAAGAATAAACTTGTTTTTTAAAAGGCATCTTTGGTTTGCGTTAAAACAACTTCAACACACGCAATGTTCTGATTGCACCACAAACGCAGTAGTCATCCTTACCTTTCACAGAGGCACTGAGTTTTATAAATATGAGCATGATAGTGTAGCATAATCATATCCAAGGACCAGTGGTGGGTTTCAAAAAATTTTGGAACCTCTTCTGTAGATGTGGCCTGCTTTCTGGGTCCACTGGTGGAACCTCTTCTAACCGGTTCGGTAGATTTGATGAACTGGTTCTACCGAATAGGTGCGAACTGATAGGAACCCACCTCTGCTTCTTAGTTGCAGTGCCATTCTTCTGATATAGTAACACACAAGCGCACACACACACACACACACACACACACACACACACACACACCTCTCTGAGATTCAAATAGCTCCAATCTGGCTTCCCTTTAAACTTGGCCTAAAGATCTACATCTTTCCTGAGGCACTGGGTTAGGGGCATATGTGCTTCTGAAATAAATATATTCGCTGTCCCCAAATTCCACCTTTCCTTTTTTTAATTGTATTAGGGGTGTTTTAAAAGCATAGTCACCCAAAGTTATTACGAGTTGGCTAGTCTTGTAATTTTGAGAATAACTAAATGCAAGCTTGCAGGTAACTGTTGACATAACTTTATCCTGAATCTTTATTCATTGGGGAACTGGCCATTACAACCTTTCCCTGAAATATGAAACCACTAAAGCAGAGAGAGAAGTGGTGGGTAGAAAGGAGGGGTGTAAAAATAAACTAAATAAATAAAAAGCAAACAAACAAATTCCTTATATGCTCAGTAAGTCGAGGTACACTGCCAGAATCCAACCAAGATGCATTCTGTTGACTGAGCAGCGTGTAGAATCTGTTGTGTTTTTCTTGTTATTTCCTTCCAGGAGCAAAAAGTGACTTGTGTAGGGTCTCTCTTTATTTAAGTCCTCTGAGACAGGCATGGACTGGGAGATAATAAAACTGAATCACCCAGGGAACTCCATGGTCTTCAGAAGTGGAAACTTAACCCTTCTGGCTCTACTCCTAGCCTGACACCTGAACTTTATGTGATGGATGTGTTTTAATAATGAGTAAAATATGTAACATAATGACATATTAACTGTGTGGTGTCAGATTAGGAACTGGGACATTCATACTCTGCAACCTACTTGACTACAAAACTCATCTTGGATCAAACATCAACTCAACATAGAGTTGATAGAAGGCAAATGGAGATACTATCTTACACGCCTGAGAAGAATATTAACAAATAATGTGAAGGTAATTATATTACAAAACACTGATCATACTAATATAGGGAAGAGCTGGTGTGTGTGTGTGTGTGTGTGTGTTGTGTGTGTGTGCTTGTCGATCAGAAAGGTTGGCAGTTTGGGGGTTTGAATTCCTAGCGCCGCGTAACAGAGTGAGCTCCCATTACTTGTCCCAGCTTCTGCCAACCTAGCACTTTGAAGGCATGTAAAAATGCAAGTAGAAAAATAGGAACCAACTTTGGTGGGAAGGTAACAGCGTTCCGTGCGCCTTCAGCATTTAGTCATGTTGGCCACATGACCACAGAGACGCCTTCAGACAGCCCTGGCTCTTCGACTTTGAAACGGAGATGAGCACTGCTCCCTAGAGTCGGGAATGACTAACATATATGTGCAAGGGGAACTTATATATAATGTATGGCCCTCAAGATAGAACTCAAGCCTTGAGTTCTCCAGGCTTATAGTTCTGGGGGACTTCAATTTGCCATCGCTCGGTGAACGCTCTGATGGGGCGCAGGAGTTCATGGCTTCCATGACAGCCATGGGCTTGACCCAGGTAATTCGGGGCCCAACCCATGCAGCGGGTCACATGCTCGACCTCGTATTCCTCTCGGAGCAGTGGATGTGTGATCTTGGTCTGAGGGGTAATGAGATCATACCCCTGTCGTGGTCAGACCACTGCCTACTGAGGCTTGACTTCCGGAGGCCAAACCCCCACCGTAGGGAGGAGGAACCGACCAGGTGGTTCCGCCCCAGGTGACTTATGGACCCGTTGAGGTTCCAGACGGAGCTTGGGGTCATTCCTGATACTCTCGCCCACAGTTCGACGGAGACCCTGGTTGCCGCCTGGTATTCGGCGGCGGCGGAGTCTCTTGATCGGATTGCGCCACTACGGCCCCTCCGGGTCAGTAGATCCCGGAGGCCTCCTTGGTTTACCGAGGAGCTCCGGGAGAGGAAACGCCGGAGGAGATGCCTAGAGCACCTGTGGAGGTCCGATAAGTCCGAGGCGAACCGAGCGCTTCTAACTACCTGCACCAAGGACTATGTCCGAGCATTAAGAACTGCCAAAAGATCATACATTTCTGCCTTGGTTGCGTCCGCCGAGTCACGCCCAGCCGCCCTGTTTAGGATAACCCGCTCCCTCCTTAACAGGAGGGATGCGGGAGACCCCTTGCAGGGTAGGGCTGAGGACTATGCTCAATTCTTGGCGGACAAAGTAGCTCGGTTTCGATCGGACTTGGACTCCACCGCAGTAGATCCAGCCGAGACACAGGAGGACCACTTGGCAAATCATCTCTGGGTTGAGTTCCAGGATGTTGCCTCTGGGGATGTGGACAAGGCCATTCGAGCTGTAAGTGCCTCCACCTGTATTCTGGACCCGTGTCCCTCCTGGCTGGTTGCCAACAGCAGGGAGGTGACACATGGCTGGATCCAAGCGGTCGTGACCACCTCCCTTCGGGAGGGGCACTTCCCCACCGTACTTAAAACGGCGGTGGTGAGACCCCTCCTGAAGAAACCATCTTTGGATCCAGCCATTTTAAACAACTTTCGTCCTGTCTCCAACCTCCCCTTTATCGGGAAGGTTGTTGAGAAGGTGGTGGCCTTCCAGCTTCAACGGGCCTTGGAGGAAGCTAGTTATCTTGACCCCTTCCAGTCTGGCTTCAGACCTGGTTACAGCACAGAAACCGCTTTGGTCGCATTGACCGATAATCTCTGGAGGGCCAGAGATGGAGGCTATGCGTCCATCCTGGTTCTCCTTGACCTCTCAGCGGCTTTCGATACCATCGACCATGGTATCCTTCTGCGACGACTGCGGGAGGTGGGAGTGGGAGGCACTGTTTTGCAGTGGTTCTCCTCCTACCTCTCGGACAGGTCGCAGTCGGTGTTAGTCGGGGGGCAGAGATCGTCCCTGAGGCCCCTAACATGTGGGGTGCCGCAGGGTTCGGTCTTATCCCCCCTACTATTTAACATATACATGAAACCGCTGGGCGAGATCATTCGGAGGCACGGGATAAAATACCACCAATATGCGGACGATACGCAATTGTATCTGTCCGCCCCGTGCCAACTCAATGAAGCGGTGGACGTGATGAACCAGGGTCTAGAGGCCGTTAAGAACTGGATGAGTGCTAAAAAACTGGTACTCAACCCGGACAAGACCGAGTGGCTGTTGTGCTTCCCTCCCAATAATTTGACTAATGTACCAACACTTAGGCTGGGGGGTCAAATTTTATACCCCTCAGATAGGGTCCGCAACTTAGGAGTCCTCCTGGACCCACAGCTGACTTTTGACCACCAGCTGTCAGCTGTGACCAGGGGGGCATTTGCCCAGGTTCGCCTGGTCCGCCAGTTGCGGCCCTACCTAGATCGGGAGGCTCTCACAACAGTCACTCGAGCCCTTGTGATCTCTAGGCTGGAATACTGCAATGGGCTCTACATGGGGTTGCCCTTGAAGTGCATCCGGCGACTACAGTTAGTCCAGAATGCAGCCGCGCGAGTGATAGTGGGCGCACCGCGGTTCGCCCACGTTACACCCGTCCTCCGCGAGCTGCACTGGCTACCTGTTGGTCTCCGGGTGCGCTTCAGGGTACTGATGACCACCTTTAAAGCACTCCATGGTAGTGGATCTGGGTACTTGAGAGACCGCCTTCTGCCGATTACCTCCCTTCGACCAATTAGAACGCACAGACTGGGCCTCCTCCGAATCCCATCTGCCAGTCAATGCCGACTGGCGACCACACGGAGGAGAGCCTTTTCTGTTGCAGCTCCGACCCTGTGGAACGATCTCCCCGTTGAGATCCGTACCCTCACCACCATCCAGACCTTCCGCGCAGCCCTCAAGATCTGGCTCTCCCAGCAGGCCTGGGGATAGGTTCCCAATTCACCCGCCCGAGTGTTTGATTGCTGAACGAAAGTTGTGTTTTACTATTTTTCTTTGTTCACATTTTGTTTTGTTTTTTTGATACTGCACTCCCCTCCCTTGTGATTGTAAGCCGCCCTGAGTCCCCTCAGGGAAAAGGGCGGCCTATAAATTTTAATAAATACTCAAAATACTCAAAATACTCAAAGATAGTAAGATGCTAAAAAAATCTACCATTCCCAGTAGAATCTGTTAGGAGAGTCCAATGGTGAGGGAAACTGGGAGCTTATTGTTCAGAAATATTGCATGCAACAACTTCCTTATCTTTTTGGTACACTATGGTTCCTAGAAAAAGTCGGTGATGGTAATAGTTTACTTGCTGGAGAAATGTACATGGAAAACCTCTTCAGATATGAAGGAATATACCATAATCAAGATGAAGCAACATATTCAAATAATATAGGGCAAATACATTTCATTATGACTTCGCTAGAATCCAGCCTTTTCCAAAATGTGTGTACTATCACTGAAAATGTCTTACACTAGTGGTAGCTTAGTTCCAAATCAGTCTAATTTACTACAGTTCTTGCTTTTACTACAGTTCTTGCTTTTAGACTTTTTTTGTACCCATCTTCTTCAGAAGCCGAGGCACTAGTTATCACCCTTAGGTTCTGCATTCCCACCAAGAAAATTTAACGCTGTGATTTAAATTTTATGCAAGTAGATAATGAATGCAAAAATGTGCATTTTCACACTATTTTGCATTATTTATGCTGGTCTTGCTATTCAGAGAAACGGATAAGATTTCTGCAGGGCATTAAAAACTCTATTCCAACATGAAACTTTTTAATTCTTATGGCTTTAGCTTCAATAAGGAGTTCTTGTCCCTGATACTTTAAGCATATTTTGGCAATCATGGCGGACAAGTAATTTAAAAATTTAAACCCCCATCCCTGTTCACCTCACCTCACCATATGCTGCATTTTTCCTCTCCATTCCTGCTAAATTCCCCTGCATTCAGATAGACTGAAATGTTAAAGTGCCATATATTTTTTAAAGAGCATTCTTGGTGATGGGAAAAATGGAACACACATTTGAAGCTCTATATGATGTATAATTTTACAACAATGAGTAAAAAGAAATACAGGTAGTCCTCAACTTATAACCACAATTGAGCCCAACATTTCTGTTGCTAAGTGATACCCTTAATTGAGTTTTATTTTGTGACCTTTCTTGCCTGAGTTGTTAAGTGAATCACTGCCGTTATTAAGTTGGCAACACAAACATTAAATGAATCTGGCTTCCTCATCAACTTTCCTCGTCAGAAGTCTCAAAAGATGATGACATGACCCCTGGATATTGCAACCATCATAAATATGAGTCAGTTGCCAAGTATCTGAATTTTGATCATGTAACCAGGGGGATGCCTCCATGGTTGTAAGTATGAAAAAAGGTCGTAGGCCATTTTTTTCAGTGCTGTTGTAATTCGAACAGTCACTAAATAAACTGTTATAAGTCAAGGACTACCTGTATCAGAAGAAATGATAGTATACAGCAGTGATGGTGAACCATTTTGTCCTCATGTGCTGAAAGCATCTGTGCGTGTGTGATAGTGCATGCAAAGCCCCACACAAACCCTGTCCCCTTGTGCATGTGTGCATGACCCCCTGCGCTCCACCCTCCCCCTGAGCATGTGAGTGTGGGCCCCCCATGCTCCCCCTGTGCCTCCATGCATGCACAGATGCCCGCATGGCCCATTTTGGGCCTAGCAGGTCTCCCTGAGGCCTCCTGGGACCAAAAACAAAGCATGGGGGCCCACACACACACACGCTCCATACATGCGCATCAGTGGTAAGTTCCGGATCCCGTTCCAACCAGTACGGTTGGAACAGGCCCGGCGTCACCCACATGGACACGCACAGCACGCGCATGCTTCGTATCTGCCAGTGACACCTCCACAAGCCTCCTCAACACTCCAGCTTCTCGGTGGAGCATTGTGCAGGTGCTTTACATGCCATATGCATGCATTGAAGTGCCAAAGGCTTTAAAGGACAGCTAAGGAGCTTGGGCGTTTGTGTGGGCCCTCCGGAGCACTGTACCGGAACGGTACCCGGTGCTTTGGGCAGGCTCCGGTATGTCCGTACTGGGGTGTACCACCTGCAACCCACCATTGATGCACATGTGACCCCCAAATCATCTGGCTGGCTGGAGGCATGCATGCATGCACAGTGGAGCTGAACTGGAGTGACAGCTCGCGTGCCTGCAGAGAGGGATCCACGTGTGACCTGTGGCACGCATGCCATAGGTTCACCATCACAGGTATACAGTATTCAGATGATCCATTGGTTTGGTCATTCTGCCAACTAACTTTGATGGACAACGTTAAATCCACCCATCCTTCCTTATACTGGATATGCTGATACTGCATTTTTCCCCCTTTAGATTCTTCAAAAGCCCAAACTGAATTAAAACTATCATGTAATAAAGCAGAGCATCAGCCTCAATATAAACTTTATTGACTTAAAGTTTCTCTGGCTCAGACCAGAGCCATTTTAAGCGTGCTCTTAAATGCTTCTCCCAAGTTCACATTTGCCTCCCACTCAAGAAAGTTGATGGTCTCTAACACCATGGACAATTTTAAAAGGGGATCCATTCTATGGCAGGTCTTGAAGTAGAAAATATTAGCCTGTAAGTTAAGATGTCAGCCACCATAACTTGAAGGCATTTCCTCTGGCGTTGCTGTTGCAGCGGTTATTTTGTTTAGTGAGAAAGAAGCCTGCTCAAGCTATCTATCCCATTTTATAACTTCAACTCAAATCTCTGATGGATTTCCCTATGCTGTTGCTAGGTAACAAAGAAACTATCTAACAAGGCTTCCATTGATTGCAAGCTATTATTATTCCTCTTCTTCCCCCTCCCCCACCAAAAGAGACTGTTTTGTTATGATAACATAACTTTCACTTAAGTGGATGTTGAAGGATTTATGAAGAGATAAGTGGCAGTGGCAAAACTAAACATATTTATTTCATTTAAAAGGAAAGCTATTCTCCCAAGACGTAATCCTGCTTAATAAAAGATGCTTCCACATGGAGCAGTTCTGCAAATGTTAGGGTGTTTGGATTAATGTTCCTGACACCTTTAAGCACAGCAGGCCTGTCATGATTCCCCATATGAAATGTTCCTACTGCACATGGATTAGGGAAATCAGCAAAGTTGTCAAGATTTAAATCCATAACTGAAGCGTTAAACCTCCACATTTCAGTTTCCTGAAATAGCTTTTCAACCTTTAACAAAGTATCTCCCCAACCTTTATTGGATCAACTCTTCCTTGATGCTGGATTTACGTTGGATGCTACTGAATTTTTACCCTAGTAATATGGGGGTCCGTGCTGTTAGCTTATCCAGTGGGGATTGGACTTGAGAGAATTTATCTTTATCTACAATTCAAGGATGGGTTCCAACAGTCACTACTGAGGCTCAATGTTATATATGCAAATGTTCCCTGTTACCAGCTCTCTGATTGGCTGGTCATTTGACAGTTGCTTTGGGCTCGAGTATAAATACCCTGACAGTTGCAGGGACGTTTTGAATCGCTTGTCATCTACTAATAAACATCTTACTCTCCGATTCCATGGCTCCTGTGTCTATCCCTCACAAACATATATAAAACTGGCGACGAGGACTGGGGACCTGTAACCAGAAGATAATCAACACTAGACTTTCTTCAATTTTATTACAGATCTAAAATTAACTGTGATGGCTGGCATGCCGATTTTTGCCCCTTTTGGGGTTGGAGGTGAGACTTGGGAAGCATTCCTAGAGAGATTTGAATGCTTCCTGATTGCGAACAACCGCCAGGGTTACTCACAAGCAAGAAAATGTGGCTTCTTTTTAACTGCTTGTGGACCAGAGATGTTTGCCACCGCAAGGTCCTTTGCCGCCCCAAGAGCAGTCTACGACCTCTCCTGGCAGGAGCTAACGGACGGCCTCCAAGCATATTATGCACCGACTCCCTCACAAATTGCCAGACATTTTGCTTACCGCAGGCGGGTGCAGAAGCCCGCAGAGACAGTTAATCAGTTTCTGCAGGCTCTGCGAGTCGCCGCGGCGCAATGCGAGTTCCCTGATTTAGCAGGCAGCCTCCTGCAAGTTCCTCTATCTGCATTGGCTGCGGCGGAGCGCACGCCTGAGCTACCTGTCCCTTCAAGGCAGTGGTTTGCCGCCGCTGCGGAAAGAAGGGCCATCTAGCCCACGTCTGCAAAGCCTCCCTGCCTGTTCCTGCCGCATCTTATGAACCACCGCCTCCATATGGACCTCCACCTCCGCCGAAAAGCTCTCAGCCCCGCAAGCCTACACAGCGACCAGAAGACTGCTACAGCATCAACCAAACTTCCTCTCCTCTTCCTGAGATCTCCATCAACACTGGCGACGAGGGTGGGATAGATTGCGATTCCGCAGAGCCTGGAAAACAACAACGAAGCCAGTCGAGGCCCGTGAAAATCTAAACAATAAGCCAGTCGCAACGCAACCAAGCAAACGCGAACGGAGAATACTTTGAAGTCCTGTCAGAGCTGCCGCAGCAGTTGCCACTGCCTCAGGTTTCGCCTCCGATCAAGCCAACCTGAGTAGATCCACAGGCACGGACTCCTTCAGTCAAAGGGACGGGCAACCTATGCTTAACCTTGGCTGGAGCCGTCGGCTCTGCTCAGGGACGAGCTACGAATCGCATTGGCTCAACCGTGGCTGAAGCTGCCTGTCTGCCTGCCTCTCTGCCGAGAAGATCTACCAGACACAACTTTAGAGTCTATCTGGTCTACTGTTTGCTACTGTTACAAACGGTATTGTTGCAATAAACAGATACTGCTCGGAAGCCTGCCTGCTGCACAGAAGCCCTCTAGCCGCTCATAAGCCTGCCTGCTGCCTTCCGAACGAGCCAGGATCTCCAACGCCGCTCTCTAACACTCTCAAAGTGCTGTCTCCGCTCTCAAACGCTCCCAAGGCCACCTGCCTTACAAAGCTGCCTACCTCCCAAGGCCACCTGCCTTACAAAGCTGCCTGCCTCCCAGCTCCACCTTCTGCAAGGTTTACACGCTGACTCCACTGCTGACCAACAACCGGGAGAAGCGAGGCCTGGTGCTGGATGGGAAGCTGAAGCACGAGGACACCAACCTGCCTCCAAAAACCAAAGTTACCGACAGGCTTGGACTTTCTTTGCACACAAAGCAAATAACTGGGGGGGAAGGAGTGTTATATATGCAAATGTTAGAGGAGTGTTGAGTATGCAAATAACTGGGGGGAAGGAGTGTTATATATGCAAATGTTCCCTGTTACCAGCTCTCTGATTGGCTGGTCATTTGACAGTTGCTTTGGGCTCGAGTATAAATACCCTGACAGTTGCAGGGACGTTTTGAATCGCTTGTCATCTACTAATAAACATCTTACTCTCTGATTCCATGGCTCCTGCGTCTATCCCTCACAAACATATATAAAACTCAAGAAATGGAGGAATGAAATGAAAAATGGTTTTCGGGAGGATGCTTTTTTACAACTGGACTTTCAGCTTTGCTTAATTCAAAGAGTTGATTCCCTCTTCTCTCAAGAAGATCTGCTTATTTTGTCTGCCCAGCCTCCTTAGCTGATGGTGTGCTTTAGGTACTGGCTCTCTCCCAAGTTTAAGAACCAGATTCCTGTTATATAAATAAAAGTACCTGCACTCAGTAGGAATTGTTATTTTCAGTAGCTGCAGCTTGTGGGCTTCTCAACTACAGGTTGAAAGCCATGGTGGGATTTAAATAATTTAACAACCAGTTCTCTGCCCTAATAACCTGCTGGGTGGGTGTGGCCAGGGTGTTTGACAGGCAGCACTCGGCCTCCTGCACCCCACTGGCAGCAAAAATAGGCTGCAGGGGACATTGTCCCCCGCCCCCTGGCCCATTTTAGGCCTAGTAGGCCTCCGTGCAGTCTTCTGGAAGCAAAAATGGGCTGCCGGAGGGTGGGGTGCTGCACCCCTCCATGCCCCATTTTGGGCCTCCTGCACTTACCTGGGAACCAAAATGGGGTGTGTGGGGACTCCTGGAAGGGGCGGGGCAGGAAGGGTTGGGGCCAGCCAGCAATTTAACAACCAGTTCACCCGAACCAGCCCAAACCAGCTGAATCCCACCACTGGCTGAAAGTTTGAAGTTTATTCCTGTCTCATAATCAAAATAGTCCATTACATTATTTGAAATTCTTTGGTCTGGTAGATTCCAAGATTGGGAAAAGGTTCTTGACAGCACAAGCTCTCACATCCAACCAAACCTAGATTCTTCAGATACCAAGGAATTCTTTTGTGACTAGATCAGTCTGTGGCCCTTTAAGCCATCCTTTGAGAGAGAGATGCAAGCCACTTGGTCCGTAGAATTAGGCAGGTTATCATTTATGTATATAAAAGAAAACAACAATAATGCAGGTGCAATTTGCTGATCAGATGTTCCATTATGTCAAAAAGGCTTTAGCTATAGTAAATCCTACTTATCTCTATTGCAGCGGAGAGAAAACATGGTTGCTAAAACAATAACTTAGTGAATGAGGGGACACAGTATATGAGACACTTCCTTCTTTTCCACTTGAAATGTTATTGGTCTTGTGCCATTGAGATTTCTGAAGCTTAGACATATTCTCAATAGAAGTCTATGCATGGCTTCAAGTGAATTAGTGCTGTAAAATTGGGATAAAATCACAAGGTCTGCCCAGCTGAATGCACACTCTCAATATACATACATTTAGCTACAACTTCAACATAGTTTGTGGGAAAGAGGTAGAGTCTCTGATAGCACATACACCTAGCTTAGTTCTGGCTAGCAGTGCCTTCCATGTCAATGTAGCTGAGTAGAAATGATAGAATCCATGAGGCATTTTGCCAATGGCAGAGCTTAGTGCACAAGACAATCTGCCATAACGTCCTACCTGTTAATGGCTACTTTTACTTCAACTGCAATAATACAAGGGCTATTTGGAGTATTTGGAGTATTTGGAGTATTTGGAGTATTTATTAATACTTATAGGCCGCCCTTTTCCCTGAGGGGACTCAGGGCGGCTTACATAAAATGAGGGGAGGGGGTATACAAACAATAAACACACACAATACATAAAAGTAAAATAATAAGCAACATTCATTCATCATTCGGGTGGGGGCAATTATCTTTGTCCCCAGGCCTGACGGGCTAGCCAGGTCTTGAGGGCTGTGCGGAAGGCCCAGACGGTGGTGAGGGTACAAATCTCCACGGGGAGATCGTTCCAAAGGGTCGGAGCTACTACTGAGAAGGCTCTCCTCCTTGTAGTTGCCAGTCGGCACTGACTGGCAGATGGAACTCGGAGGAGGCCTAATCTATGTGATCTAATTGGTCGCAGGGAGGTAATTGGCAGGAGGCGGTCTCTCAAGTACGCAGATCCACTACCATGAAGGGCTTTATGAGTGACAAGTAGCACCTTGAAGCGCACCCGGAGATCAACAGGTAGCCAGCGCAGCTCGCGGAGGATAGGTGTTATGTGGGTGAACCGAGGTACACCCACAATCACTCGCGCGGCTGCGTTCTGGACTAGCTGAAGTCGCCGGATGCTCTTCAAGGGCAGCCCCATGTAGAGCACATTGCAGTATTCCAGCCTAGAGGTCACAAGGGCCCGAGTGACTGTTGTGAGAGCCTCCCGGTTCAGGTAGGGTCGCAACTGGCGCACCAGGCGAACCTGGGCAAATGCCCCCCTGGTCACAGCCGTCAGATGATGGTCGAAAGTCAGCTGTGGGTCCAGGAGGACTCCCAAGTTGCGAACCCTCTCTGAGGGGTATAGAATTTGACCCCCCAGCCTGAGCGATGGAACACTGATCGAATTATTGGGAGGAAAACACAACAGCCACTCGGTCTTCTCCGGGTTGAGTACAAGCTTGTTAGCCCTCATCCAGTCCATAACGGCCTCAAGACCCCAGTTCATCACGTCCACCGCTTCATTGAGTTGGCACGGGGCGGACAGATACAACTGAGTATCGTCCGCATATTGATGGTATCTTATCCCGTGCCTTCGAATGATCTCACCCAGCGGTTTCATGTAGATGTTGAATAGTAGGGGGGATAAGACCGAACCCTGTGGCACCCCATATGTTAGGGGCCTAGGGGTCGATCTCTGCCCCCCCACTAACACCGACTGCGACCTGTCCGAGAGGTAGGAGGAGAACCACCGTAACACAGTGCCTCCCACTCCCACCTCCCGCAGTCGTCGCAGAAGGATACCATGGTCGATGGTATCGAAAGCCGCCGAGAGGTCGAGGAGAACCAGGATGGAGGGATGGCCTCCATCTCTGGCTCTCCAAAGATCATCGGTCAATGCGACCAAAGCGGTTTCTGTGCTGTAACCGGGTCTGAAGCCTGACTGGAAGGGGTCGAGATAGCTTGCTTCCTCCAAGGACCGCTGAAGCTGGAAGGCCACCACCTTCTCGACAACCTTCCCAACAAAAGGGAGGTTGGAGACTGGACGGAAGTTGTTAAGGACAGCTGGATCCAAGGATGGCTTCTTCAGGAGGGGTCTCACCACCGCCGCTTTAAGTGCAGCGGGGAAGTGCCCCTCCCGAAGAGAGGCGGTAACAACCGCCTGGATCCAGCCTCGTGTCACCTCACTGCTGTTGACAACCAGCCATGAGGGACACGGGTCCAGTACACAGGTGGAGGCACTTACAGCCCTCATGGCCTTGTCAATAGATACAAACTAAATCTAATCCGTTCTAATCTTGAGTGCAGGAAAAATGATTTCAGCAATAGAATAGTGAATGTGCGGAACACCTTACCTGATTCAGGTGTTAGTTCCTCTAACCCCCATACCTTTTATCTTAAGCTGTCTACCATGGACCTTACGCGTTTCTTAAGAGGTCCCTAAGGGGGCGTGCATAAGCGCACCAGCATGCCTACTGTCCCTGTCCTACTGTCCCATTTATATGTACTCTTTTTATGTGTTTATGGCTATGTTTTGCTTATTTATATCTATTTATTCATGCCATTTTTTCATTTGTTTTCATACCTGTTTCCCTTGTTTTCATGTGTTTCCCATACTTGTTGACAAACAAACAGCTGAAAAATAGGGCAGAGTTTTGCAGAATTATATCATTTAGCTCCATGGTGGGTTGCCATTTTTTTTTTACTACTGGTTTGGGTGCATGTGTGATGCTTCTGCACATGCGCAGAAGCGTCTGGGCAGGTGGGTGGAACCTCCCACCACTGCTACTACCGGTTTGCCAGATCCGGGCCAAACTGGGAGCAATCCACCTCTGATTTGGCTATAGGTTCATTCCTGGATTCTCCCTTTAAAAAAAAACATAGGAGGGCTTGGAAAGCTTTTAGCAGAGGGTACTGTGTGAGATGGACAAATCAACTTCCTATGCTTCTGGACCATATGAAAAGGCATTTATTGTACTTTTCTTCCAAGAAAAAAAAGATGGGGTTAAGTTGATCTACCTAGAGTACTCTGGTAGATGAAATTACAGGAATTTGTTCAAATTACCAGCAATAAATAAGTAACAGGGAGCTGAAATAAAGCAAATGAATACTAAGTGCCTTCATTCACTGGGGACACAGAAAAGTGGCAGCAGTAATCAAAATGGGTATAATTATATTCTGAATTGCTTCTTACATAATATCACTCCTCTAACTGCTGCTAATAATATTCAATGTCCTAAATAATTTAGATTTGAGATAACATACATGCAGTATTTTCTGCATTGCCACATTGTTCATTGTAGGATGTTTTGTTAAATTACATAGGCATTGCTACCTGTATCTTTGCTGGGTCTTTCAGTTGCAACCACAAAAGTACAGTACATCTTTAAGTATGACGCATCATGATGGCTTCAATAATTACCAGCTTTGTGTCTGTTAGCCATAAATGTAAAAAAAAAAAAAAGAGATACATCTTTGCACCTAGAAATCAGTAGTAATGCTGTAGTTCGAAAAGCAAAGCAACTGAAAGCAATGCATGGATATTATGACACTTTTAGAATAATAGTTAGCAAGCCTGTTACTAATCAACATGAGAAAAGCATCAGTAAATATTTGAGTTTTCATTTTCCTACCTTCAAGGACAAACAAGGGAAGATGCTACATCTTCTTTTGGATTCTACATAGGACTAATATTGTGCAAAAACACTGATGGATGCAGGTTTGATATTAGGACTCAAAACAAGCACAAAATAATATCTGGACATTATACTAGAAATCTCAAAAAATCCTTTGAAAAAAGAAAACTCATCAGCAGAATTCTGATAGTGGCTGCTGAATTCATGTACATCAAAAGATTTCAGGCTACAGTATCACAGCACTCACAATGGATTTTAGCACGTTACAATTGTTAATTGGTAGGGTACTTGTGATGTGTCTCACAGGTACCCTCTGTTAACGTAACATTACCCCCTCTTCCCCTCCTCCCAATCTTCTCAATTAAAATCCTACGTTAGTCTAGCTGTTCCATTGCAACTGCTGAAGTGAGCTATAGAGCTCATTAAAGCTTATGCCTTTAATAAAATTGATTAGCCTGAAACCCTTCTAATTTTTGGCTACCATAGACCAGCATGGCTCTTTCCACACTATCTCATTTCTTATTCTTGCTCATAGAATGGTGGATGTGGGCTGCTCACCCCTGAGATCATTTCAAGCTCTTATTTCAAGAGACAAAGAAGCTGAGAATGAATCATATGCCATTAGAAAGTTTCCTTCTTTGCAAATGATGATAGGGCAACTGTTGGACGGTTTTCGGGTTGTTGGGGTTTTTTTTGTTTTTTTTTACAGCAACACAATTTCTGCCAAGACCAAAAGCTCATCAGCAGGTCACACAAATCACCTTGGCAAGGTACCGATTCTGCCCACACAAAATCCAGAATGAAACAGTACATCATTATTAATCTCTACTAAGTACTAGCACCATCTAGTGCTTTTTGGAATGCAGAAGTCTCTGTGTGTCAAGTGGATTTATATTTATTTTAATTGCAGCTTCGCCCCAATTCCCAACTCCCACCGCTTGCCTATGCCTTATATTACCATATTAAATCATTCCTGCAAAGCCTAACAAGCAGCAAATGTCATGTGTGATTGTTGTGAATGATATCGACCAAACCTAGTATCAGCCCTGTTAGCCTACAGCAGCTGACATTTGGTCTGGACCCCTCGTTTTTAATATCTCTTCTTATACAATACCTTGAGGGTGAATTTGTTTCCAGAATTTCTTCAGAAAGGAAATACATTTTTTTTAATGAAATTGTCATGGCTAGCCAGGAAAATATGTGGCTTTTATTGTACACTAGCTGATAGCGTTGCCCAGGTATTTATTTATAGGGGGAAAATGTCCAAACCAAACATAATTTCTAATGCTGTACTTTCCCCCTTACTAGAGGTAGCCCCCTTGTGGAGTACTGTGAAGCCATTACCATGGCAACCCCACTGCACTATACAATAGAAGCCATTTTATGGCAGTACAGTAGAAGCCATTTAAAGGCACAACAGGCTGTATCTTAACAGAACACACACAACCGAAAGGTATTAGGGGTATCTAACCCCCACAGTATTTTTCTTCAGAGAGTAAGTCATCTGTGTATCAAGTTTGGTTGAAATTGCTCTAGGTGTTCCAGAGTTATGCTGGAACATACACATACACACACGATAGATAGATGATAGATAGATAGATAGATAGATAGATAGATAGATAGATAGATAGATAGATAGATAGATAGATAATAGATAGATAGATAGATAGATAGATAGATAGATAGATAGATAGATAGATGATAGATAGATAGATAGATTCTGGCGAGCTGCACATCTTCTTACTCTTCTTAAATCCCAGGAAAACTTCTCCTAACCCAGGAAGTCCTATTGGGAAGTCTAGGCAGCTAGAGGTCAACTTAAAACCTTTACTAAGAGAAAACTAGAAAAATATCCTTAATCACCCTAAGAATAAAATAGAAAAACAGTGAGTCTTTCACAAGAGAAGAACTTTTTTTCAGAAACAGCAAGGCAGATTTTGGCACAGCGTAACTGATAATTGCAGAAGGCTGCTATAACTCTATTAGCTCACTCCTGGAAAAAAAATGTTTCAGCCGAAAACATTGAAAAATATTCTTTCTATTCTTAATGGGCAAGGTTGCTCTGTGCATTACAAGCAAGCCTTCCTAATGTTTGTTTAGCAGAAAAGTTGGAGAGGAAGTATCAAACAAGTCAAGGGATCCCTGCAAATGCAAAGAAAATTGAACCACATAAAGGCACATTTCAAGAGGGCTATACTATTAGATCTGCACTATTATTCATCAGGAGTACCATACATGACCTCCCTTAATTGCTGGAATATATAAGGAGTCTTTGCATGGACAACTGTATGTGCATTGCTGTTTCTTCTTGTAATCTGGAGCCCTCCTTGTCTAGACCTTTGTCTAGACTATCTATCTATCTATCTATCTATCTATCTATCTATCTATCTATCTATCTAAATGGTTCTCTCTCTCTCTCTCTCTCTCTCTCTCTGTGTGTGTGTGTGTGTGTGTGTGTTTCAGCATAACTCTGGAACACCTCAAGCAATTTCAACCTTACTCTCTGGAAACAAATACTGTAGGGGTAAGACATCTCTAACACTCCTCTGGATGTGTGTTCTGTTAAGATACAGCCTGTTGCGCCTTAAAATGGCTTTTACCATACTGCTGTAAAATGGCTTCTACTGTACAGTATTGTGGAGTTGCCATGGTAACAGCTTCACAGTACTCCACAAGGGAGCTCCCTCTGGTAAAGGGACAAATCCAACATTGGAAATTGTGTGATCCGGACCTTTTCAACAAGCGTTTGATTATTTTTGAAGACAAATGTATGGCTTCTGGGGACACTGGAAAAACATTTGTAACTAATTTAATTGTCACCGAAATCAAGGCTTTTCCTGTCTAATACAGGATTAAGATAAATAAATACCTGGGCAATGCTGGGTTATCAGCTAGTTCGTATTAAAAATAAGTTATATTGACCTTCAGGGGAAGTATGGTGAATTGAAAATGTCTCCACCAAAGCAGTCCTAATTATCACAGCAAAGACCAAAGAAGGGTGAGTAGACCAATTCTTTGGAACCTCTCTGGATAAGGAGACAATGGGAGATCACTCATTTTATTTCAGACAGCCGCTCCTTGGGAGGAGACTGCAGAACAGGTTGTCAGAAATTTGCTTGTCAGAAGTTTGCAAAAGGTGATCACATGATCCTGGGACAACCATCATAAACATATGCCAGTTTCCAACACTCTGAATTTTGATCACATCACCATGGGAATACTTCAGCAGTCTGAAAAACAGTCATAAATAAGATTTTGATTTTAAAAATTACTAATGGATTAAAGGTCTAGTTAAATTTGGGATGCTAACTTTTACTATAATTTTTTGGAATCATCAGGCTAAGTCCAAGGATGCCAAAGGGTAATTCAACCAGAGTTCAGTTCTTTATTTGTTTACACACAAGAGACAGAATCTTGCCAGACTCAACTCTTACTATTTTTACCCTAATGATTATATCCTGGAAGATTCTAGAACAGGGTGTCAAACCCAAGGCCCATGGGCCGGATCTGGCCCACGAAGTGGTTGGATCCAGCCTGCGGAGCTGTCCTGGAAAGGAGCCAGCCTGCATCACTTCGGCCCAGTCTACCCAATGCGAAGTGGAAACATGCCAGCAGTTTGGGGAGTGGTGTCAAGCTGGCCACACTCACCTGGTTAGCCACACCCACCCAGTTGCCACACCCAGTGAGTGGCATCAAGCTGGCCACACCCACCCAGTTGGTCTCATTGCCCAGTTGGCCAGACCCAGCCAACCTCTGAGGTCAACCACATCCCTGATGTGGCCCTCAATGAAATTGAGTGTGACACACATAAACACACACATACACACACACACACACACTGAAGAGTGGCTCTTCCAATGAAGAAAGTCTGTCTCCTCTCCAGCTACAGGGTGTAATACCTCTTATCTGGTCCCTCTTTCTGGAACGTTTTCCCCCTTTCCTGGGAAACTGCCAATTCAGTGTAGTGCATCCCACAGGCTCCTTCTCCATGGGCACGATCTCTCATAGGAACTAACTATAGAAAAACAGCTCATGGAATTATGAGATCAAGTTATTTTGGCTGCCTTGTTTCATGGCAAAGATAAATAACTTTAGGTTTTAGAAATTGGGCACTAGTGGGGACTAAAGGTTGTAAGTGGAAGGAAAAAGAAATACAAGCTAGGGGTTGACCAGGACTTAAAAGCAACACAATACATAACATTCGAAATATTAAAGGATATTTAATATTTAAATATCCCTGAAGAAGGGTGCCAGAAATTAGTAGAAATTAGCACAATATCAACAATCTCAGTAATAATGTCTGATTCTAGGGATAGATGATGGCCAAAAGCATCATTTCCAAGGCCATTGTAACTTTGAATGACTGTTAAAGAACCAGTTGTAGTTAACGACTGCCTGTAGATAAGGGATGAGATGTAGCACCAAGAAATAGATGTCTATTACTTTATGGAGGGGTGAAGAGTTACTAAATTTGTCTATACTTGTTGTAATGAAGGTTAAAATTCACTTCTTTATCTAGTTCTTTTCCTTGTCATATTCTTTTTCTCTTTTTCATTCTTTTTCTTTTTTTCCTTGCACGCTTTATTCCTTCTTAAAAGAGTGGTGCGGTGGCCTAGAGATGGAGCTCTCACCTCACAATCAGGGGGCTGTGAGTTCAATCCTAGATAGAGGCAGATATTTCTGTCTCTGGGAACACTGAGAATATATCTGCTGAAAAAAATCTGCATTGGTGACAGGAAGGGCATCTGGCCATTAAAACACTCTGCTAGGTCCTCTCAGTTGCTCAAACTCCGCCCTGCAAGGGATTATACAGTTGTTCGAAGAAGATGATGATTTTATTCATTTTTACTATTCTTTTTTCTTTAAATTTAGTTTCTATTAGTTATTACCATTGTAATCAAATTCCTTCATTAAAATTGAAATGGCTGATGGTTTTGAAATGTACTGTTGTTTGATTCTGAAAGCATCTTGCAACAGAACCTGTCTGTGATTCTTTCTTTCAGATCCAGTTTCTATTTTCTTTTAAAATATCATTTAGTTGTAGTGACTATGTTTTATACATACATACATACATACATACATACATACATACATACATACATACATACATACATACATATATATATATATATATATATATATATATATATATATATACTTAAAGTCACAACCCCTGGTATGCCCAAGTATGGGAGGAAGGTCACACTTCCACTCTCTGTCATTAGGCTCGTCACAAGAGACCATCCAGACAGAAACCCAATATTTTTTTACTGTTGCCTATATATTGGAGTATAAGATGCTTTATTATTGGAGTATAAGATGCTTTACTATATATTGGAGTATAAGATGCACCAAGATTTTAAAGAGGGAAATTTTTTAAAAAAGTTTTTGACCTCCAAACAAATGGCCCATTTTTCATGAAAACTGGCCCACTTTTTGTCAAAAAAGGGCTTGCATAGCCTTTAGGAGGCTTATAGAGTGCTCCTGGGAGATGGCGCCGGGGTGGAGGGCAAAATTGAGCAAAAAATGGCCTGTTTTTCACTCATTTCTGCCCTCCCCAGCCCCCAGGAGCAGTCTGGAAACCTTCTAAAGGCTATGCATGGCCATTTTGGTGAAGGGGGCAGGGTTTGGGGAGGCAAAAGATGCTGTATTCAGTGTATAAGAAACACCCAGATTTTCAGCCTCTTTTTTGAGGGAAAAAGCTGTGTCTTATGCTCCAAAAATAAGGTAATCTTTTTATCAGTCTGTAGTTGAATCAGTCAAATTACTTTCTGCGGCATGGCAAAAAAGGTAAGAAGGTATTCCCTTGTTGCTTATTCATTCGATCAGCATCATTCTGGTGAGTCATTTGCGCTGGCAAGTCATTAGTCAACATTGTAATTTTCAGCCATAATACCCCCTACTCTGCATGCGGCTTGTGAAACAGCTCGCCGGTTTTAGTCAGATTCAGTTTTCTTTGAAGTTGAAGAGGCTTTTCATCCGTCAAACAAAGTCATCTTTTGCTTGAAGAGAAGCACATTAAAGAAAAGTGCAACAAACCTGTGTACTGTAAGGAGCAGACAACCACAAGACCTTTCTATATTTTGTTAGGCATGTAGCAGGATGGATCAAATGCTTCGCATGAAGTGAGTGTCAGCTTCATTTCTCAGCATCGACAAGTAGAGCTGGAAAAGCAGTTTCCTGAAATCATAAGCAATTCTCTCCAGCTCACAAGTACAAGTTTGGTAAAAGTAAGGTCCTGGCCCAAGATTTCTATGTGATAAACAGGAAAGAAAAGATAGAAGAATTGTGAGGTTTGACTAACTAATTACAGGTAATCTTGGATTCACAACCACAATTCACCCCCAAAACTTCCTTTCTTGAGAAAGGCAATTGTTAAGAGAGTTTTGCACCATTTTATGACCTTTTTGCCAAGGTTGTTAAGCAAGTCATTGCAATTATTCAATGAATCACACAGCTTTTAAGTGAATCTGACCTCCCACATTGTTGAAAGCTGCCTGGGAAGGTTACAAATACTCATCACATAACCCCGGAACAGCGCAAACTGTGATAAATACATGCCAGTGTCTAAGTAGCTGAATTTTGATCACATGGCCATGGAGACACTGCAAAATGGTCATAAGTGTGAAACATGGTCATAAGCCCCTTTTTTCAGTGCCATTGTAATTTTAAATATCCACTAAATCACGGGTGTGAAACCCAATTTCATTGAGGGCCACGTCAGGGTGGTGTATCCTCTTGGGGGAGGGGGCGTGGCCAGGGGGCGTGGCCAGTTTGACATCACTCATGTCGGGGGCGCCTGTTATCACCCAGGTGATCTGCCAGTGAAAACGGGCTCCAAGCTCTGTTTCAGTTGCAACGGCCCCCTACAACCTTCTGTCAGAGAAAACGGAGCTCTGGAAGACCGTACACAGCCCTCCCAAGCTCCATTTTCATTGGCAGAGGCACTGCAATACTGTTGATTTTAGTTGCAAAGTCATGTCCAACCTATCGCGACCACATGGACAGTGTTCCTCCAGGCCTTCCTGTCCTCTACTCTCCTCTGGAATCCATTTAAGCTCACGCCTACTGCTTCAGTGATTCCATCCAGCCACCTCATTCTCTGTCTTACATTCCAGGTTCCTAAGGAGGATAGATCTTGTACAGAATCGGACTTTCCTTTCACCACTACTGCACCACCATGGCTCATATACTGTTTATCTGTCCCTTGATCTGACATATATAAATTATTCCAGTTCATTCCTGAAGACAAACAAAGGCCTTGAACAGCTTATTCCTGTTCTTAAATGGTCCTTGTACTTCATCTGAATGTCTCAAGATACTATTTTAATATCTGGTGAGTACCAAGGACCTGTGGGTAGCCAGAAGAACTGAGGCAGAGACAGGAATAAAAGGCTAACAAGTTTATTCCCTTAAAGTACAAGCTGACACTTCAGAACCGGCTTAGATAGGAACGCGCGCTGCTCGTTTGGACAGCTCCCTATTTATACAGGAGCTGTCAAACGATCAGCCAATCAGCTGTCGAGCGCTTTCCCGCTCAAACCTCTAGTCAGCGCAAGCTCAGAACACAACACTCCTCCCCCCTTAAGTTCGCGCAGGCGTAGTCCTGTAAGTAAGCTGGACGCCGCCTGATGCGGCCTGATGCCCTAGGCCCTTCTGCTTCGCTTGAAGGCTCTGGCTGTTCGACCGAGGACTCTGCATCGGAGGACGGCGATCGCCTGGGCCGCCGGAGAACGCAGGATGGTGCTGGCCCACCAGGTAAGTCGCCGCTTCGGTTTGGGACTGAGGCTGCTGGATCTCGGCTGACCTCCTCGTTTCCTTGCTCTGCGTCGGTCGGCGTGCCCGTCGGGGTTGGCAGATCGGTTGACTGCTGCTGGCTTGTTGGTGGTTGGTGCCTGCTCCGCAACTGGTCGCAATGGCGTTTCCAGACTCTGCCGTCGAGGAGCCTGACCCTGTAGGAGCAGGGCCCGGTCTGGTCGGTTATTATGCCCGGTAGCCACAAGGGATGTCCTACATAATTCCGGGCATACACTGCCTCCCCCTGGATGAAGGAACGGGACCCTCCCTGGGAATCTAATGGGGTGGCAACGGAATAAGTGGGGTGCAAACGGTCTAAGGTTGTCCGCAACCGGCGTCCCATGAGGAGCTCGGCTGGGCTCGTGTTTGTCTCTGGCAAGGGAGTAGTATGTTGGGCTAACAAGAAGGCGTCAATCCTTTCTTGCCAGGGAAGGTGGTCTAGCTTGGAAAGAGCCTCTTTGACGGAGCGAACAGCGCGCTCCGCTAAGCCATTGATAGCGGGATGGAACGGGGAGGTGAGGGCATGACGGATGCCCTGTGAAGCAAGGAAAGCTTCAAACTTGGCTGCTGTCAGTTGCGGTCCATTGTCGGACACCAACACATCGGGCAGGCCGTGGGTGGCAAATAAGCGGCGCAGGGTCACTATTAGCGCGTCTGCAGTAGTAGATGACATGTGGACGACCTCGACCCATTTCGAGAAGGCGTCCACAGCGACAAAGAGCATGTGGCCATGAATAGGGCCTGCAAAATCAACATGAATGCGGGACCATGGGGCTGAAGGGGCCTCCCACGTTCGCGGCTCAGCTTTTGGTGGTAACGCCTGGGCACCCTGGCATTGCGGGCAGTCGGCAACATGGTCGGCGATGCCTTGGTCTAGCTTAGGCCACCACACATAACTTCTACCTAAGGCTTTCATCCGGACAATTCCCGGGTGAGCGTGATGTAGCTGCCGCAGGACAGTAGTCCTCAGTGAGGCAGGGACGACAACCCTATGGCCCCATAGCAAACAGCCGTGCTGAACGGAGAGCTCCGCTAGGCGAGATTTAAAGGGAAGGTAAACGTTGTCTACGGGGTCCTTTGGCCACCCTCGTTTAACCCAGTCTAGCACCCGGGAAATTACCTGATCCCTTGCGGACTCCCGGGCGATGTCGGCGGCAGAGAGAGGAAGGTTGAGGTCGTCTATCAGGAAGACCGGTGCGGCAGCAGCAGGGTCGTCCACGGCCTCTGGCAGGGGGCAACGGCTGAGAGCATCGGCGTGGGCGATCTGCTTCCCCGGTCTGTGTTTCAGCTGGTAATCGTAGGAAGCCAGGAAAACAAACCAGCGGGTCATGCGTGGGGAGCGAACCTGTGGGGCAGGGCGATCTCCAGCAAGCAGCCCGAGCAGGGGCTTGTGATCGGTGACAATTTGGAACGGCCGGCCGTATAAGTAATGGTGGAACCGGCGCACCCCAGCCACAATGGCAAGAGCCTCTTTGTCAATTTGGGCATAGTTACGTTCAGCGGCAGAGAGTGTGCGTGAAAAATAGGCAACAGGCACCTCTGCTCCGCTGGGTAACTGATGGCAAAGGACGGCGCCCACCCCATAGGGTGAAGCGTCACAAGCGAGCACAAGGGGTAAGTGCTCGCTGTACTGCACTAACACATCGTTGGAAACAAGCAGGTGCTTGACTGCTAAGAACGCGGAGGCTTCCCGGCGGCCCCACACCCACGGGGCACCCGAGTCCAGGAGACGATGTAGTGGCTCAGCGACTGTCGCCTTGTGGGGAAGGAAGACAGCGTAAAAATTGAGTAGGCCTAAAAAGGCCTGTAATTCAGCTCTGTTCTTTGGAGCAGGGGCCTCAACGATGGCTTTGGTTTTGGCAGCCGTGGGGTGGATGCCCTTGCCATCGATGAGGAACCCTAAGAATTCTATCTGGGATACCGCAACTTGGCATTTATCTCTCTTAACCTTCAGGCCCACTTTTTGGAATCTTTGGAGAACCATGCGCAAACGTGCCATGAGTTCCTCCATGGAGGTGGCTGAAACAAGGACGTCGTCAAAATAGGGGACGACGCCTTGTAGTCCTTGGAGCAGCCGCTCCATTAAGCTCTGGAACAGTCCCGGGGCAATGCTGACCCCAAACTGCAGTCTGCGGCAATGGAACGCACCCCGGTGCGTGACAATTGTCTGTGCTTCAGCGGCTTCATCGTCCACGACCAGCTGTTGATAGGCTTGGGCGAGGTCGAGCTTCGCGAACACAGTCCCCTCGCCCAAGGTGTGCAGCAGATGTTGAACCACCGGTACTGGGTATGCGTGGGAAGGCAAGGCACGGTTGATGGAGCAGCGGTAGTCAGCGCAAATTCTCACGCTGCCATCTGGCTTGATGGGTAGCACAATGGGTGTTTCCCATCTGGCATGGTCCACTGGCTCCAAAATGCCCTGAGCCACTAGCTTGTCCAGTTCAGCGTCTACTTTTGGTTTGAGGGCGATGGGCACCCGGCGAGGCTTCATCCGCACCGGCTGTACGGACGGGTCGAGGTTAAAGGAAACCGGCGTGCCCGTGTACTTGCCTAATTTGCCATCAAAGACTTCGGGGAACTCGTTGACCAGGCAGTCGAGTGCGTTGGAGCTGAGGTGGTGAATTCCGTTGATCTGCAGACCCAGGGACTGGAACCAGTCGAGGCCGAGAAGGCTGGGCAGCCGTCCGTCGACTACGATGAGGGGTAGGCGGCTGTCAAACCCCTTGAACTGCACTCTGACCTTGCGGGTGCCAATTATTGGGATCAGGTTGCCCTGATAGTCTCTCAGTGTGATATGGCAATCGTTCAGCTGGCGTTTTGAAAGCTGCGGCACGATGCGTTTGATGGTGCTCCATGACACGATGGACGTGGCAGACCCGGTGTCGAGCTCCATCTCGCAGGGCTTCCCCTCGACCATGACTGTCAGTTGAATTTTCTTCTGAAGTTGGTTGCACGAGAGACTATGGTGAGAGTTACGGAGAATGGAATGGCAGTCCACTCTCGCTTTCTTAGGGCCCTCTGTTCTGGGACGATATGGCCGCGACCTCTCAGTCTGTGACTCGGACGAGGACATGGGCTGTGCGGCTCGGCACACTCGAGCGATGTGACCTTTCCTGCCACAGCGCTGGCAGAGGGCTTGCCTGAATCTGCACTCAGCTCTTTCGTGGTTACCTCCGCAACCACTACATGCAGATTTAGGTCTGCCCTTCTGCCGTTGCCAGCTCTTTCTGCTCGCCTCATCAAGGCGGTTGATGTCCTCATTATATGCTTCAGCATCGGAATCTTCGCTTTCCGAGTCTGGCTGGCTGGTTACTGTGTTAAAGGCATTGGCAGGCTGCGAGGCGTTGGCGGCCCGGGCTTTCGCGATGGTGGCTAGGGAAGCAGCAGCTATTTCGGAGGCCCGAACTTCATCGAAGGCCTTCTGGAACGACAAGTCTGATTTTGTTAGAAGCCTCTTCTGTAGTTTGAGATCGCGGAGGCCACACACTAAACGGTCGAGAAGGGCTTCATCTAAGTCCCGGAACTCGCAGTGCAGGGCAGCGGATCGTAGGGCAGCAACGTAGGCACTCACGGACTCCCCCTCAGCTTGGCTGCGCTGATGGAAGGCGTGCCGGCTGGCTATCTTGGACGGGGACGGAGCATAATGGCTCTTCAGTTTGGCCATTAACTCAGGCCACGGAACGGCCTTTATCGGGGCAGGAGCTGTCAGAGCTCTGGCTGTGTGGAAAACGTCTGAGCCACACACGGACAAGAAAAACGCGCATTTCCTCTCATCTGTCAGCTCGGTAAGGTCGTGTGCGACCAGGAAGCATTCAAATCGAGCCGTGTACGACTCCCATGTCTCAGCTCCATAGTTGAATGGCGCGAAATTTAACGTGGCCATTCCTGTCAGAACCAACGACGTCTCGTCGCGGTATGATTAAGCGCGGTTCTAGTGACTCAGCGAGTGACTTCAGCTATCAGTGACTTCAGCTTCTCGTACCTCAGTTTGGCAATCCCACCTTCGTCGCCAGTGGTGAGTACCAAGGACCTGTGGGTAGCCAGAAGAACTGAGGCAGAGACAGGAATAAAAGGCTAACAAGTTTATTCCCTTAAAGTACAAGCTGACACTTCAGAACCGGCTTAGATAGGAACGCACGCTGCTCGTTTGGACAGCTCCCTATTTATACAGGAGCTGTCAAACGATCAGCCAATCAGCTGTCGAGCGCTTTCCCGCTCAAACCTCTAGTCAGCGCAAGCTCAGAACACAACAATATCATATTCAGAAAGGGACTTTTTCCTCCATGTTTCCCTGCAAGTAAAAATGAGATTGGAATTGATAGGGCATAGGAAATTCCTAATGATTTCTCTTCTCTGGTTTGGGGTTCCCTCGTTGAAAATCCAGTGGAGTAGAAAATCAGTTTCTTCCTTAATATACTTCCAATGACATTGATGTACATCAGGAGTCTCAAAACCTGGCAACTTTAAGACTTGTAGACGTTAAGTTGCTAAGTTTGGAAATCCCTGATGAATAGATGAGGATGGCATTGGTGTTCTTTACCTATTGTGGTGTAGTGTTAAAAGTATTGTGCGAGGAGCTGCCAGATCCAGGTCCAAATACATTGTCACAGCCATACTGTAGAAGCCCATTGGCTAATTTTGGACTAGTTATTCTGCCTCAGTCCATTCATAGTAAGGAGAGAGCAGGCTATATATGCCTGGATTGCTGAATGTAAAAGGAGATATAAATCTAACAAATAAATAAACTTACAAACCGTGATGGCATATGGTAAAGGGCTAGGAACCCCTGTAGCTCCTCTTTTCATCCATCATCATCTCGTAAGTGACAGAGTTAACAGATTAACAGAGATGGAAGGAACCTTAGAGGTCATCTAGTCCAACCCCCTGCTCAAGCAGGAGATCCTACACCATTTCTGACAAATGGCAGTCCAATCTCTTCTTGAAAGCTTCAAGTGATGATGCTCCCACAACATGCTAAGGCAGGCTGTTCCATTGGTTGATTGTTCTCATTGTCAGAAAGTTCCTCCTTATTTCTAGGTTGAATCTCTCCTTGGTCAGTTTCCATCCATTATTCCTTGTCTGGCCTTCAAGTGCCTTGGAAAATAGTCTGACCCCCCCCCCCCTCCTCTTTGTGGCAGCCCCTCAAATTGATGCAAAGTGCATCAATGTCACTGTAGTAGGTTAGACTGGTCTAGTTTAAAAAGATATCTCCATTACAATGTTTGCTTTTATTTTGATGTACTGTAGAACTAGGCAGTGGGATCTGTGAATATCAACAAAGTTCTCTGATCCCTAAGCTTACTCCAAGCAAATAAAATGTTAGAAGCCCCCATGCTACAAAACAGTTTTATTTATTTTGGTTTTTTTGTTTCATTAAATTTATTACAGCTGTGCATTCATCTAATCTCTGGGTTGCTTTTAAAATCTAATACAGATAGTTCACTTTTAGCAGCTGCCTTGTTTAGTGACTATTGATTAAATAGTTATGACAGTGATGAAAAAGTAATTTTGCGGTTCAATTTCATGATTTTTGTACCATATCTCTGTCTCACACACACACACACACACACACACACACAAACACACACACAAACACACCAGTGGTGGGTTCCGGATTCCGTTTCAACTGGTACGGTTGGAATGGCCCTGGAGTTACCCACATGCACTCTTGCAACATGTGTGCAAACGCACATGGTGTGCGCATGCATTCTAGTATCAAATGACGGTTCCGCAAGTCTCTGCGATGCTCCAGCTGTTCCGCACCATGTACGTGTGCGGAAGCGCCAAAAGCATAAAGCACAGGTAAGGAGCGTGGGTGGGCGGGTGGGCCCTCCGGAGCACCATACCGGAATGGTACCTAGTGCTCCGGGCAGGATCTGGTACACCCGTACCGGAGCGTACCATCTGCAACCCCCCCCACACACACACTTCTTTATAGCAATGTATCGGGGGCTGGATGCTAAATTGCTAAAATTTGAGAGAGGAGTGATATTGGTTTCCATATTGATATTGAATAATTTAGTCATACTTGATAGAATGATCATAAAAATATTAAACCAATCATAACCAATATTTGTTTATTTAACTGACATATTCCAGATATAAATATTATTATTGATTGATTGAAAAAAAAGAGGGAGAGAAAAATAAATAATGCATATTATAAAAAAGAAAAAAGAAAGAAAAACTAGAAGAAATCAAAAAAGGAAAAAGATACAGGCTATACAATCAGGCACACATCTACCTATTTCAATGAATGATAGAATTTTCCTGTTTAAGCAGGGTATTATCATAGTAAGTGAAAAATAAGATAAAAGCAATCCATTTTTGAATTAAGGCTTGCTCTGCAAGAGTTAAGAAAGTGAGCAATTTGAAGAATAAATATATTATCATTTACATATGCCTACAGGAATCTTGTTAATTAGGTTGACAAGTTTAAAAATGCAGGCCATCCAACATTCTCTATTATTCTTAATTTCTTTATGAATATACACAATGAATATGATGGAGATAGGTTTTCAGCCTATGCTCATATTTAAAATAGACTTGTCTTTTCTAAAGCAAGCCACACAATTTCGGAGCTCTTTTTAAGCCTTTTCAAAAGTTCAACTTTTCCTTTTGCCACCTACGTAGATAGAGAGCAAAGCTTCTCTCTTCACCACACATTTCAGAATTTTGATTACCACACCAACACCAGCAGATTGTTCTACCTACTTTTAGTTTGTGGTCTTAAACCATGCTAGAAACATCATTTCCAAAGGCTAAATAAGAAATGAATGACCAATCAACAGTCAATTTTTTGTTACATTTCGACCAGGGGTGGGTTCTGGCAGGCACTACCGCTGGTTCGCTCGTGGGCACGCTGTGCACGCATGCGCAATACAATAAAAATTGTTCTGCACATGCATAGAAGCAAAAAACAAGATAGCGGCAGCTGTGCTGCCACCCAGAGAACTGGTTCGGGGGCGTGGCAGGCCTGAGTCACTGCTGCTTCCAGAGACCCAGGCCGCCAAATTACTACCAGTTCAGTTGAACCAGTCCAAACCAGTAGGAACCCACCACTGCCCTTTGGAACGAGCTCCCCATGGAGATTCGAACCCTCACCACCCTCCAGGCCTTCCGCAAAGCCCTTAAAACCTGGCTGTTCCGACAGGCCTGGGGCTAATTGAGCTTTTGTCCCCCTCTCGAATTGTATGGTTGCTGTGTGCTTTTTAAATTATGGTATTGTCTTGTTCGTCTTTTTATTCCTTATTTGTATCCCCCACCCCCTTGACTTGAGTTGTGAGCCACCCTGAGTCCCCTTCGGGGAAAAGGGCAGCATAGAAATCTAATAAATCCAATCTAAATCCAATCCAACCACTGATTTCAACCAAAAAATGAGTAGCATTTTCTAAATACAAGAATAACCCAGTTTTGCTAAAGCATTAAAGTCTCAGGACTTGTTTGCAATACAAACAACTGTTGTTAATAGTTTTAGCATTCTTCCAAGGCAGAACACTAAACAGCTAAACTGATGAACATATAATAATTCCAACCTGGTTGATGCCTAACTCCTGTGCCCCCTACCCATCATACTCCCAGTAGTGGGGGATTATGGGAACTGCAGTCCACCAAAATTTGGATGGCTACATGATGCCCAACTCTGATTTTCTTCAAGTTGTCAGATAATTCAGAATTTGATTGACAAGATCCATATAATGTACAGAATTCAACATCAGAATTTTCTATGGAATGTAAAAATCTTTCCCTAATACTTCTCCTGTATCTCATCCTGAGTTTAGAAATTAAACCAAAATGACAGTTACTAAATTCCACTACTGTTACATTTGACTTTTCTACTAAAGAGATGGCTTCTCCTCATTTATTTACTGATTCTAGGTCATAGTCCAGGACTCCAGTGGTGAGAAATCACAAACTCAAAACACTGAATAAATGTATCAGTAATTTAATATTCCATTGGCTGATTTAAAAATAAATGTCCCTACTATTATTACTATATTATTATTACTACTGTTACATAGAAGTATATACAACCAATTTAACCCTTAACCATAGACCTGAGGTCATAGTGACTGCAACAGTTTTCCAAAATGTTTGGAACACCCCTATTTTTAGAAATGGACCGTTCTGATGGTGAATTTATAAAAAATTGTTAATTTGATCAATAAATTAAAATTGTAACTCCACAAAGTGCAATTTAACAACATATCCCACCTATTATTTTCATAGATTGAGAAAATTGTACGAGCAGTCATTATGACTTCATATCTGTAATAGCGTAGCCGAAATAGTACATCTGTAATTAAGGTTTAAAGGAAACTATTACAACCGCTACTGTTATTTTATTTCTATTATATCATATTCTCACTTGAACTACAGTATTTTTTTAAAGCTTACATTTTGCTCTTTTTGAAATTTCAGTTATTTGCGGGGGGGAGGGGGGATTCCTGTAGAGAGAAACAAATCCTTGTTTAAAAAGCCAATCATAATCTGTCAGCTTCCTGACCAAAATGGAAGTTGGAGTTAGCACTTTTCACAAAACTTTTGAAGGGCTGATAAGGAGGCTGACAAAACTTTCTCAAGACAGACTTGGAATCAAACTTCAGAGATCCTTAAAAAAAAAATCAGCCCTCAAGAGAGTTTAGATTCTAACAGAGTCAAACGTTTCTTTTTCTTGCCAGTTCTCTTTGTCAAACTAAGAAATAGAATATTGAAAAATATTTCTTTCAAAGACTTCAAAGAAATTCTTAGAAATTCTCATAGAGGGAGTTTTGTGTAATTTCCTAAAGAGTATGAAGTTTCTGACAGAAATGTCACTGTATATAATTGTCATTTTTTTCTCCCTTCATGTTTTGTCTTCAAGTATTTGTGCAATTCATTATTTCCTCTTTCCCCAGTTTCATTTTAGTTTTCTGACTCTACTTCTTTAGCCTTGGATACTTTTTAAAAGATGGATAATCCTTCTGTTCTTTCTGGGCTTTTTTTGTCAGCAATCTTTTCTCAATTAAATATTATTCAGTTCCTTATGATTTTCATAATTCCAACTGAAGCTATTCAGAACTGTTAAAATGTACTTCTCTTGTTCATCTTTCACTTTATTGATTTTATTCTTGTTGATTATTCTCCGAGTTAAATATTTTCAGACTGGAGTTCTTGTACTCTCTCCAGATTTTTCTTTTGTATTTGAATAGTTTCCGTTGGCTACCCTCAATTACAATTGTTACTGTTTCCTCCCTTTTCAGATTCTACCAGCTTATTATTTTCCTTTATGTGAAATTCTCATGCACCTATGGCGCATGCCGCATGCCACATTTGGTGGCATGCCAGCCATCACTCCATCGCTCATGCACTGGTCAGCTGATTTTTCACATTTCCGGAGGGCCAGGGAAGACCATTTTCACCCTCCTCAGGCTTCAGGAAAGCCTCCAGAGGCTGGGGAGGGCGAAAAACGGCCCTAACAGGCCAACTGGAAGTTCGAAACAATTTGTTTCTGGCTTCCGGGGGGCTGGGGGAGGCCGTTTTTGCCCTCCCCAGACTTCAGGAAAGCCTTTGGAGCCTGGGAAGGGGTCGCACACTTATGCGTGGGAGAGCGGCCATGCGCACATGCACAGTTGGGCAGGAGATTGAGTATGCCTGCGCACGTGCATGAAATTTTGGCACACCATAAGAAAAAGGTTGTCCATCACCAGTGGTGGGTTTCAAAAAATTTTGGAACCTCTTCTGTAGGTGTGGCCTGCTTTCCGGGCCCACTGGTAGAACCTCTTCTAACCGGTTCGGTAGATTTGACGAACCGGTTCTACTGAATAGGTGCGAACTGGTAGGAACCCACCTCTTTCCATCACTGACTTATGGGTACCGTATATAGTGACGACATTTGTATTTTTAGTTTGTTGGAGATTGTCTCCTTTCCAATTTTTTATTTGTTTTAGTTTTATGTTTAAAGATTGCTTTGTTAATTGTGTATATTAAGCACTTTAAAAAAAAGATGCTTATGTCTTTAGGCTGAAATTCTTTCTGCCTGCCATGCTGGCTGTCCTACTCTACTTTTAAAATTTATCCTAATTTTAAACACAGTGTTCAAAAACTTGCAAAGGACTGGCTCCATTCTTATTTTACATATCATTCTTGAATTTAAGGAGGGTACATAGAATAAATACAGATACAACACAACACAAGGCACAGTGAAATAAAGATTTTTTTTTGTAAATGTTGATAGTATTTGGGGTGACTGGACGCAATTTCATTAGTTCACTATTCCTTAAATGGGATGTGTGATTCGTGATAGCCATGATATGCCAATCATTTGTTTTTTAAGCGCTCAAAAGCATTTCGGAATACCAGACGTACTCACTGGATTCCAATGGTTGGGGACCCTGCTCTGAGGAAATCTGGGTATCATCCAGCTTTCCTCATAAGAACAATGTGACACAATTTAAAGTAAAATATGCAGGTTGTCCTAAGGTCCCACAGGAAATATTGTGTCTGAAGGTCAAATTGCATGTTATACTTATCATGAAGGATGCAGCTGATTGTGTTTCTGTTACCTTTTAACCTTAAACAGGACCTTATGGTTTTGTTCTGCCTTTGAACTGAAGCAATGCTATTTTCTCCTAGTTTCATTCATTCTCCATATGGCTATTTCATTATCCTTTTTATTTCCCTTTATTTTGGTAGAAAAGCTGATTTAAAAGGTTATATTTATATGTATAGGGGGACAATGGCTCAATGGTTAAAGATGGTGAGCTTGTCCGATGGAAAGCTAATAGCCTGGGTTTGAGACCCAACCATTGAGCAATGGGATGAGCTTCCGTTAGTTGCCTCCATTCCTGTCCACCTAGCAGTTCGAAAGCATGCAAATGCGAGTAGAGAAAAAGGTACCACTCTAGTGGGAACATAATAGTGTTCCATATGACTTTGGCATTTCGTCATGCCGGCTACATGATCAAAGAAGTGTCTTTGGACAACACTGCTTCTCTCAGTAAGAAACAGAGATGAGCACCAACCATCAAACATGATTGGACAGGGGAAAACCTTTCCCGTGCCTATATATATATATAATTATATGATATATAATCATATGAAGACTCAGATCCTAATCTACTAAGAGAGCTCTAGCTCAGCTTCCTGAATAACTAGGTGAAGACATATAAGCAAAGTTGGACCAAGCAATTGGCATGGACCCTACTATAAAACTTACAGAGCTCAGGTGGTGGTGGGGAGAGATCAAACCATTGGCTTAGGCAATTATAACTTCCCCAAGGGCAGGCGTACTAGAATGGGCTGTTTACTCTCTCAATAGAAGAACCACTATTGTCTTCTTCCCTTTGTATTTTTGCTGCAATTGTACTTTCTAATGAATGAGAGTAGAGAATAGGAAGCTGACAAAATAGTCAGCCTTCAGTTTGTTCTTGAAAAAGCCAAAAATATACCCCTCACCATTTTTCCTTATTGCCATTCACCCCATTATTGCTTTCATCTCCCTGCCATCTATGGAAGGAAATTCAGAACAGCTCTATACTTTTTGTCCATAATACTGGATATCCTTTTGATTTTTATGCCTTTGGGAATAGACACACAGCTGCTCTTACATTACCTTGGCTTTCAATACTTTCACATTGAACAAGACCCATATGTTTCACAGAGTTACTTGAAACAAATATTTCAGTAAGGATTGCTTCATATCAATATACTCATGCCACTTGTCTTAACATTTAAATGTTGTGAAAAGAACTGAGGCTTACAAGGTCAGACATTCAGATACCACCAGCAGGATGGGATTTTATCTTCAGAAACAGAATTTCTCAAAATCAGTCCCTCCAGACCATTCTGAAGGCAGCCAAAATCCTGTTTGCATTCCTGCAAGATTTGGAATCGGAAGGGGGGGGGAAGTGTCCATGACTTAGACTCTTTCACTAACTGATAACAAAATGCCCAAATTGTTATTTAGTTGGTGCCCCCTTGCCTACAGCAGATTATATCCCAAAATATAAAAATATCTCTTATTTCCCTAAATTAAAGGTAAAGGTTCCCCTTGCACATATGTGCTAGTCATTCCCAACTGTAGGAGGCAGCGTTCATCTCCATTTTAAAGCTGAAGAGCCAGCGCTGTCCAAAGATGTCTTCATGGTCATGTGGCTGGCATGACTAAACGCCGAGGGTGCACGGAATGCTGTTACCTTCCCACCAAAGGTGGCCGCTTTTTTTTCTACTTGCATTTTTGAAGTGCTAGGTTGGCAGAAGCTGGGACAAGTAACGGGAGCTCACTCTGTTATGCAGCACTAGGTATTTGAATTGCCAAACTATCAACCTTTCTGATCAACAAGCTCAGTGTATTAGCCACCGCATCCCTTATTTCCCTAAATTACGAGATTCTAAAATATTAGGAAGTTAAAGAAAATTCATGTTTTCAGAAGTGAAAGAAAAAGAAGAGGAAATTTTCAGGAAGCCTGGTTGTAAGTCTCTGAAGAACTCTCATTAAAAATAATCTGTGTAATGCAAATTAAATACAAATTAAAACAATCATTACAATGTTAAAAATTGCTCAATGGGCTAGGAGAAATCTAAATTTTCAGAACCATCTGCTTCAATGGACACCTCCTGTCTGATCAATTGTTTTGTTCGCCAGTGACTCGGTATTAAACACTCAATTATCAGGAAATGGGCCTTCAGCCAATGGAAACAAGTGTTGCCGAAAATATCCTTCCTAGGCAAATGCGGAAATAAAAGTTATTGTTTATTGTCCATCTAGTCATATTTGTTTGTTTGTTTGTTTAATCAGATTTGTGTGTCATCCATCTTGTCTAGTGAGATGTTTATGTCTTAAGGGTAGAGGGTAAAGGTTTCCCTTGCACATATGTGCTAGTCATTCCTGACTCTAGGGGGCAGTGCTCATCTCTGATTCAAAGTCAATGAGCCAGCACTGTCTGAAGACGGCTCCATGATCATGTAGCTGGCATGATAGCCAAAGGCGCATGTTACCTTCCCACCAAGGTGGTCCCTATTTTTCTAACTGCATTTTGTATGTGCTTTTGAACAACTATGTTGGCAGAAGCTGGAACAAGTAACGGGAACTCACTCCATTATGCAGCGCTAGGGATTTGAACTGCCAAACTGCCAACCTTTCTGATTGACAAGCTCTGCGTCTTAGCCGCTGAGCCATCGCATCCCTTGTTTATGTCCTACAATGTCCTAAATATTGGGAAGCTCAGGAAAAACACACACGAAGGCCACAGGTCATTGTAGAAATATCTGGAAACAAAAGGGTTCAAATTGACACCTTGTCACACATTTTGAGTCTTCTTCCAGCTCTCCCGTTGCTGAAAAATAGCATTTTTGCTACCAAATGTTAGTACGGCTTTGTCTCATGGATTGCCCACTTCTTTGCCCCTCTTCTAATCTTGCCAGCGATCTTGAACAGAAAAGCACATTAAGCCTTGGGGCTACATGATTCCATTTAAGCAGGACTGATCAAATCATTTGTCTCTGACCTGATGTCTTCCAAATGTATCAGAATTATATTTTCAAGAATCTCTTGACAGCTGAGCCATTGGCCTTGCCAGCTGGAGTTTCAATATTTAAGGACTGGCACTACACAACTCTAGAGCAACATTGCTTACAGATTCTTTTTTTCTTCCTGGCAAAATACCTAAGTCCACATAGAGCAACTGACATAAGAAAAACTGGAAAGGAAAACATAACTTTAGAAAACAAAGGAGAGCTATAAATGCGGCTTGGTACTGACTAGAATTAAAATTTGTTCTGTTTGTTGTACACTCTCTCTTCCTCCTATATCTTTCGAAGCAAGCATTTCCATATGTTTAGATACTAAAATACTCCCTTTCCAGAGAAGAAGAAATAAAGGATGTTCCCAAAATCCTAAAATACAGAAAAAAGAAAGAAAAACACAATACCATCTAGGACAGACAGCTGATCAGCTAAAGATTGTTTCACCGAGACAAAGTAGACACATTGATAAGGCAGACACAGGCATACTTATGTGTCTGAAAGAACAAAGAGTTCCTGGTATCTTCAACTAAACACCCTCATTGAGTGTTTCACTGTTATTTCCTGAAAAAGAATTTGTTGGCTTATCTAATGTAGTATTCATGGGCCAAAGGTCAACTTTCAAGAAGAAAAAACTCTTTTTTCAGGATGTGTAGACTTCACCTCCACAAAATGAGCTGGTTAACATAAGGCCTTGAGAGGCAAATGTAGTCTAAAGGTAAATATAAAGGTTTCCATCAAACATATGTGCTAGTCGTTCCCAACTCTAGGGGGCGGTGCTCATCTCCATTTCAAAGTCGAAGAGCCAGGGCTGTCCAAAGATTTCTCTGTGGTCATGTGGCTGGCATGACTAAATGCCAAAGGCGCATGGAATGCTGTTACCTTCTCACCAAAGTGGTCCCTATTTTTTTATTTGCATTTTATGTGCTTTCGAACTGCTAGGTTGGCAGAAGCTGGGACCAAGTAACAGAAGCTCATTCCATTATGCAGCGCTAGGGAGTCGAACTGGCAAACTGTTGACCTTTCTGATTGACAAACTCAACGTCTTAGCCACTGAGCCACCGCGTCACAAATGTGGTCTAGGTACCTGCAATTTTTATAGTTGTGGGAGAAGAAACATTCTAACTGATGCACAAGCCCAGTCCTGCTTCTTAACCCACCCCTCCTCACTAAATATATGATTTAAACATTGAGAAAATCTTTCCCAATGAATGGCTGGCACCATGTTTTATGGTGGACTCTGTAAATAAATTCTGCCGTGTGTACTATCCAAAAGTTGTCCTGTGGAAAAAGGGAGCAGCACGTAATGGCTGTGTAGAAGAGAAAAATAGGAGGTGCCATTTATCCCTGCCAAATCATGTAATCAGGAGCAGGGCTTCCCGTAAATAGTACCCAACCCAAGAACCCATTGAGGCCAGACCTATCTCTTTGGCAGATAACAGTGAAAGGTTTTAGTGCCCCTCTCTTCCTGACACAGTGTTTTTAAGGCGAATTCTTTCTCTAGACTTACATAAAAGTTTAGCAAGGTTATAGTAACAAGGGTGGTGTCTAGCTCTCTGCTTCCACCTTTAGTTTCATCTTCCTTAACATAGTTAAAAGTGCAGAGCCAAGGTGGCGCAGTGGTTAAATGCAGCACTGCAGGCTACTGCTAGATCAGCAGTTCAGCGGTTCAAATCTCACCGGCTCAGGGTTGACTCAGCCTTCCATCCTTCCGAGGTGGGTAAAATGAGGACCCAGATTGTTGGGGGCAATATGCTGACTCTCTGTAAACCGCTTAGAGAGGGCTGAAAGCCCTATGAAGCAGTATATAAGTCTACTGCTATTGCTATTGCTATTGCTGTCTTTTGTACAAAGCATTCTCCCAAAGGAAGCCACTTGTCAATCTACTTTTACTCCAACTTTTTATGTTAACAAGCACAGGTTTGTAAACCATCCCCTTCTCAATCTGGCCCAAGCAGGAACCCATCAGAGAATTGAATGCCCTTGATGAAGATGAAAGGTGAAGTAGAGATATGTAAACTGCATATAGATGGCACCCAGCTCCATATTCCCTGATAATTACATATATAATAAGAATCATATCATATTTGAAAAAAAATTGCATGTTGAGCTTGTTGTTCTCATTGATCTGGTTCTTCCGGACTGTCTTAGCCTTCTGTAGTGCTTGAAAGTTTCTCTCCCCCTGGTCTCCTCTCCATCATGGGTCCCATGTGACATTAGACTACCAGATACAAGGGACTGTGTGTCTGCTTTGGAGCCACTGGTAGCTCCATCCCATCAGCCTTAACTACCTTCCTTCTCATTGCTACCATCAAGCTTTACTTTTCCAGTCCAAATAACATCCCACTGTAGATTTGTGTTAGGTAGATCAGCAAGTAAGTTGATGTTTTGTTTATTCTTGGCATACAGTTTGATATCATCCATGTAGAGACATGGCTGATGATAGTTCTACTTTTGAACTTTTATCCATCTATTTCTATCTCTGTCTTTGTCTCTATCTATCTCTATCTATCTATCTATCTATCTATCTATCTATCTATCTATCTATCTATCTATCTATCTATCTATCTATCTATCATCTATCTATCTATCTATCTATCATCTATCTATCTATCTATCTATCTATATCTATATCTATATCTATATCTATATCTATATCTATATCTATATCTATATCTATATCTATATCTATATCTATATCTATATCTTTATCTATCTATATCATCTATATATATCTATATCTATATCTATATCTATATCATCTATATCTATATCATCTATATCTATATCATCTATCTCTATATCCCTATCTATCTATCTATCTCTATCTCTATCTCTATCTCTATCTCTATCTCTATCTCTATCTCTATCTCTATCTCTATCTCTATCTCTATCTCTCTATCTCTCTATCTCTCTATCTCTCTATCTCTCTATATCTATATCTATATCTATATCTATATCTATATCTATATCTATATCTATCTCTATCTCTATCTCTATCTCTATCTCTATCTCTATCTCTATCTCTATCTATCTATCTATCTATCTATCTATCTATCTATCTATCTATATATATATATATATATATATATATATATATATATGGGTTTCTGTCTGGATGGTCTCTTGTAACGATCCGATGGACAGAGAGTGGAAACAGTGAGCTTCCTCCCATATTTGGACATACCAGGGGTTGTAACACTTCATACATACATACATACATACATACATACATACATACATACATACATACTGTATATATCTAGATATCAATATCATCTATATCAATATCATCTATATAGCAATAGCACTTAGACATATACTGCTTTACAGTGCGTTACAGCCCTCTCTAAGTGGTGTACAGTGTCAGCATATTCCCCCAACAATCTGGGTCCTCATTTTACCAACCTCAGATGGCTGGAAGGCTCAATCAACTTTGAGCCTGGTGAGATTTGAACTGCCAAATTACAGGCAGCTGGCAGGCAGCAGAAGTAGCCTGCAATATTGCACTCTAACCACTGCGCCACCACAGTTTATAGTATCTATATCTATTACATCTATATTACCTCTATCTATGTCTATCTCCTGACAAATTTATGCAAATTTATGTATAAGAAACTAGAAATGTTGGTAGGTATAAAGAAAACATGCAAATCAGAGGAAGCTTTGTGTCCTGAGCATTCCTGTCTGTTTTCATAAATGTTTTACAATCTTCTCTACCTCGTGACTGATGAGCAGAATCAAAAACTTTGAAAAGCCCTCCAGCATTTTTTGGTAGACCTGAAACTCTATTTTTAAATCTCTCATCTTTATACTAACTGGAAATAATTGCTATTTCATCTTTTTTTTAAATATGCACAGTATATTTTAGTCAGTGCTGGGTTTCAATTTATTTTACTACTGATTTGCTTGAGCGTGTCCACTCGCCCGTGTGCATGCGCAACTCTTCTGCACATGTGCAGAACCATCCGGGTGGTTGGAACCTCCGGCCACCATCACTACCAGTTCACCCAATCCAGGGCAAACCAGCAGAAACCTACCTCTGATTTTAGTACATTTTTTTTACTTAATGTAAAATACAAATAAAAATAAAGGCAGTGAAAAACCTGGAAAGGAAAGGGAATTGTGGGGATTAAGTGAGTGAAAGGGGGAAAAGTAATTTTAAAACAAAGCAATGACTTCCAAAAATTTTTCAACGCAGAAGGATACATAGGAGAGTTATAATATCAACTTTTTTGTTATGCCAAATGCTAACCACTAGCCATTTCTATAAGGATTACTCACTTAATTTTCAAAAGCCAAAGTTTCATTTTTTTTCTCTTTCACAAAGAAAGTCCAGAAAGTTATGTATCTCCATCAGTTCCATCACCTTTTCAATCCATTCCTTGATTGTTGGGATTAATGCTTCTTTTCATTTCTGGGCTATTTTATCATTGTTGTGACATTTGATTTTATTTAGCATTCCTCTCAAATCTGGGTTTGCTATTTGTGTTTATCCAACGTTCTCAGATCTTATTTTCTTTGAGCTACCTGAAATCACTAATCTCTCTCTCTGTCTCTCTGTCTCTCTCTCTCACACACACACACAAACACACACACAAACACACACACACACACACACACACACACATAATGGTGCAATATGCAGACAGAGCAACACCAGTTAATCACTGAACGGAAGAAGAAAGAAACTGCCATTAATTAGAGAAGATTTTTTAAAAAAAAGCTTTTAATCACTTTCCAACTTCCTATCAAAATTCCTATTGGCTAAGAAATTGTCTCTCATCATCCAATCAGAAGTGAATGTGGGAGCAATGAATACCATTAGAAACTATGCTGGGTCCTGGTAGAAATAGATGAATATTAGAAAGAGAAATATAGTACTGATATCGAACTAGCACGGAAATCTACAAGGATGATAAATGACATGTGTGTCATTTCATCATGCAATTGACACAATTTACACACTGTCTATAACATGGGTGCCAACTCTGAAATGGACCTGACCGCTTCAGTGTTGCCACATTGGAGCTGAGGGATAGGGAGGGGGGATTTGAGATAGAGGGGATTCTATAGCCAAAGCAAAATATTTTGGGAACCAAGGACATTCTCACACCTCATTGGATGAAGAGAGAGTGATGCTACCTGGTTGCCAGTCCTCATTGTGATTGGACCATGTGACTGATTGTTTGAGAATGTAGAAAAAACTTTTACTTTTAATTAAGGGAAAACTGCAGGAGACTTCAAAGTCAGTTTTCACCAGTTATTGCCAATATGAAATTTCCAATAAAGCTATTTGAGGAATCTACCTGCCTTGGAGTTTTGCTTGCTATAGATCTATTACTTGGAACCCTGACATTAAACTGACTCTGTCAAATACACAGAGTCTCATTGCTGTCACATGACATATCGCGATATTTTTTCCCTTCATGGAGCTGGCGTGGAAGTGGCTTGCATATTACGCATCTGACCCGCAGGCTGCCAGTTTTTCACCACTGGTCGATAATTACATCAGTTGCACAGTGAAGTCTTGGCACATGAGTTGATATTTGACATTTGACATTTTCTTGTGGATGTCACTTGCATCTAGTATTCATTACATTTTGTTTCCTTTCTTCCAGCCATGCAACATACTGTATGTTTGATAGATAACTGGACTTCAGGCAGAAGTGGGTTCCTACTGGTTCAGACCGGTTTGGCTGAGTAGGTAGTAACTTGGCCTCCCATGCACCCAAACCAGTTCTATTGTCGTCGGCGCCATCTTGAATTTTCCTTCTGTGCATGCGCAGAACAATCTCCATTGAAGAAATGTAATTTCCCCCTTTTTTACAACCTTTTTAGGTGTAAATACACACGCATGCAGATTTTTTTTGCGTGCCAAATCAGCAGTAATGCTGTAGCAACCCACCCCTGGTTTTAGGTGTATATAAGGATTTGATCCTCAATTTCCCACACCTATGCTAGCTGAAGTTCGGCAGTTCAAATCTCACCAGCTCAAGGTTGACTCAGCCTTCCATCCTTCCGAGGTGGGTGAAATGAGGACCCAGACTGTGGGGGCAATATGCTGACTCTGTAAACAGCTTAGAGAGGGCTGAAAGCCCTATGAAGCAGTATATAAATCTAACTGCCTTTGCTGCTGCTATTGCTATGCCAAACTCTCATCACTACAATCCTCCATAGGAATATCTCCTTACATTTAATGAGACTAACTTCTGAATTGACACATACAGGATTAATGTATTTTTCGGAGTATAAGACGCACCCTTTTCCCCCAAAAAAGAGGGTGAAAATCTGGGTGCATCTTATACACTGAATATAGAATTTTTGGCCTCCCAAAACCCTGCCCTTTCAAAATCTTGGTGCGTCTTATACTCCAGTGTGTCTTATACCCTGAAAAATATGGTAAATTATGATTCATGCTTCATCTGATGGTATTTATAACTTTGGAGAAAATCATATATCATTATTTTCACATAGGCATCATAATTAAGGTCTGATTTATTATAGTTATTGTTATTGACAGTATTTCAGGAATTGTTGCTTTAAAGAAGGAGTAGCTGTACTTCCTAAATTACCTTTCTAACAAATATGTGACTTATTTGTAAAATATAGTTCCGATTGAGAGGAAACTGCTTTACTTCTTTGGGGCAACACCCGATTTTATGGAACTAAATCAGGGGTGTCAAACTGGTGGCCTATGGGTGGGATGCGTCATGCACAGGCCACACCCATCCCAGCTCTGTGAATGGGAAAAACATTGTGAAACGACACGTGACGCAGTGACTTTGTCACCCGTGAACTAAATTAACTGATTACTTCTATATAGAACTTCCATGTTTAGACATAGAAATCCATTGAATTCCAATTCTGCAAAAGAGATAAACAAGATATTGAACCTTTCTTTATGTTTCTCATTCTGGAAGTTCCTCTGACATTTGAACAAATTTGTAAAGGACAGAGAATGCTTTAATAAACAATCTTTCAGATCTTGCATATTATACTTCAGCAGACCTTGTTGAATTGTTTACTTGGGCTCAAATCCTAACTACTCATTTGTTTTATCTATTGCCTCATCTATTAGGAAGTTTATTTAATTAAGCCTGAAGTTCTGCAGCATCACCAGGCTGGATCTGTATCACTTCAAATACATTGAATATTGACTAGGCTATGCATGAAATTTGCAGATGCTTTGTCTTTTTCTAGCAAGGAACAATAAGGCTTTAGAAGAGACAGACAGGATTAGCAGATCATATTTTCACAGCAGCCACAAGCAGTGACACTTGGCCCGAGATCAAGTTAAAACACAAAGACTCATAATCATTGGGATTCCCACTCCCTCTGCTTTTAAAGGAATGTGTTATTCTTCCTGTTTTTGGTCAAGAGATGGATGAATGACTCACTGGAACTCTTTCGTTTCCAAGCTACATCATCCATGGGAAAAAGAGTTTCCTTGCAACAGGAGTTGCAATTCCCAGAGAAATCCATGCAATATTTAGAAAGAGGATAATTCAGGAGTGTCAAACTGGATTTCTTAGAGGCTTGGCTAAGCATTGTAGTTCTCCTCTGTGGGCTGGCCAGGGTGGGAGAGTCAGGAGGGATGCCTCCTGCAGTACCCTGCCAGCCAAAATGTGGCACGGGGTGTCTGTTTGTGTGCAGCCCCCATGAACCGTTTTCAGCCTGGATGACCTCCTGCAACACTTTGCCAGTCAAAAAAGGGTGTGGGAGCACATGCACCTCCCTGCACCCTGTTCTGGCTAGCAGAGGCACCGTGGGCTGGTCCTTTGTTATTTCCAGGCCAGCCCCATGGGCCAGATTTAAGTAACACCCAATGCATTATCCCAGGCCGTATCTGGCCTGCGGACCTTGAGTTTGACACCCCTGGGATAATGCATTGACTAGGGCTATATGAATCCTATGAGAAGGTCAGAGGTGGGTTTCTGTTGGTTCACCCCAAAACAGGCAAGCTGGCAGTAATGGTGGCTTGTACAAGCATGAGCGAACTGGTAGTAAAATAAATTGAAACCCACCACTGGAGAAGGTGCATTGCAACAATGTGAGGTCATAGAAAGCTACTCTCTCTGAATCAGGAAAGCAGCTGCTTCTCTCTTTATTTTTTTCCCCAAGTTTGCACAGCTGCTCTGGAACCTCTTCCTGAACGTCTCCACATAGGCTTTGAAGGAAAGTGAGTGACTATTAGCAGCTTATGAACAGCTGTCCAAACAGGGGAAAAGATGAGGCTGCTTTATTGATTCAAAGAGAGGTGCTTTGTACCTATTCCGATGTCTTGCAAAGCATGTCCAAATGATTTCCCATTGTCTAAAAGATAATACTGCAACCAATAAAGCATGCGCAATCTCCTTCTGCTGTGGTTTTGTATACTCTAAGTATGTCGTCCCATAAAATATTACTTGACTGCAGAGAAGATATTTAATCCACGCCACTGCTGTTGACTCATTTTGTCAATACATTATCCAGACTTTTTTTTCTTTATTATTATTATTCTGGGGGGTCCCCTTTATTTGGTAATTTTGTTCATTCTGGGCAAGATTTCAAGGCAGTTAACACAATATAGAGGAACTTAAAAATGACACTTAGCAATAGCAATAGCAGTTAGACTTATATACCACTTCATAGGGCTTTCAGCCCTCTCTAAGCGGTTTACAGAGTCAGCATATCGCCCCCACAGTCTGGATCCTCATTTCACCTACCTCGGAAGGATGGAAGGCTGAGTTAACCTTGAGCCGGTGAGATTAGAACCGCTGAACTGCAGATAACAGGCCTTCACTACTGCACCCTAACCACTGCACCACCTCAGCTCCCTAACTTGTACTACATGAACCCCACATGGGTGCGGTCTCCAGAGGGCTTCTTAACAGAATAACAGAGTTGGAAGAAACTTTGGAAATCTTCTAGTCCAGGGGTGCCATCATGTGAAAAAGTGAAACTTCCCCCCCCTTTGCCAACCTGGGGGTGGGCGTGGCCATTGCTTGATGCATCTGGCATGCGGGCCACGAGTTTGACACCCCTGTTCTAGTCCAACCCCCTGTTCTATACCATTTCAGACAAATGGTTCTCCAATCTCTTCTTAAACACCTCCACTGTTGAACCATCAACAACTTCTGGAAGCAACTTTTTATTTCTAGCCACTTTGGGGGAGTTCACTTTTGTTACACCAGAGGATGGGTTTCATACTCCTGCCTTAGTAGAATAACAATTCAACAAAAGGAAAATTAAATAAAAATAGACGGAAGCAGTTAATTTTTTTTTTAAAATGGAAGCTTCTTGCAGGTAGATATTTGTTCCCTGTATAAATAAAATAATAAGCAAGCATAATGTTGTACGCCGCCCTGAGTCCTTTGGGAGAAGAGTGGCATATAAGTCCAATAAACCTAAACCATAATAAAACAAAAATAAGGACAGCCAAAATATGTAAATATATTCAAGTATAACCCTATAGAATTGTAACCTTATAAATTTATGGATATATCCCAGTTACGTAGTGATTGGGGGTTGGTCCTGCCTTTATTTCAATTCCTTTCAATATTTATTGCAACAGGAAAATAGAATAGGTGACTCAGTTAATTCATTTAACATCAAGTCACTTATATGGCAGCTTAACTTTTCATCTGCCTTAAAACTCTCTTTGTAGCATTCATCCATCTTTTGTGAACTCATAAGCTTAACATACTCTGTAAGGGAAGCTATTATAGAAACTTCCTCAGCTCTATAATGTACTGTTATTAAATTCAACTGAATGGATTAAATTATCCAACTTTCAAATCAGAAGACACTCAGAGGCAAAAATGCACTAAGAAGAATTGTCACATATTGCAGAATATGCAGTTTCTTTGTTAAAAAATGCCAAGTTCACAATACCTGTGGCTATTGCATGTTAGGCTGATCGTAACTACTCATTAATTTTCAAGCTGTAAGTGTAGATTTATCAAGCCTGATCACATAGTTTCGTAGCGAAGCATGGGTATTCAGCTAGTAAATCATGGGATAAAATGTCCCCCCCCCCACACCAATTAAGAAAGCATCAAATAATATCATGAACTTACTTAAGGGTTACACATACTGAAAATGTTAATTTAGGCAAATGGCAAATTCACACATGGGCTTTAAGAAAACGTATCTTAGATTCCAGGCCACAGTGACACATTAGAGATGTAGTGATACCAGGACACAACTCTTCGAAATGTTGACTGGGTGGCTCCATGTTGTCTGGTGCCTTAATAAACAGGGGTATTTTCTACTCAGCAGCCTTAAGCTCTTTTGTTCTGTTGTGAACCAGCTGGTTTAAAAATTCCTTCCCATATTTCAAACTCTTCCTCCACTTTGGTCATAGGATGCTCTATCTGATTCACCTTTAGCAAGTCCCTTAGTGGTTTATTTCCGTTTCCTTACCCACCCTGGACTGATAAAGAAGAAGATAGGGGAGGGACTATGTTCATCAACATAGGCCAGACTAGAAAATAATATGTGCTTTAATAGAATATACCAATCAGCTGGTATACCAATAAACAAAGAAGAAGAGAGGAGAGGAACTATGTTCATCAATATAGACCAGACTGGAAAATATATGTTTTAGTAGGATAAACCATACCAATCAGTTGGCATACCAACCACTCAGTGGTGGGTTACGGCCGGCACACCCCGGTACAGGCGTACCAGTGCCTGCTGGTAGCATCAGGTACCATTCCGGTACGGTGCTTTGGAGGGCACACCTGCCCACCCATTCTCCTTACCTCTATTTGACCCAACCGGGCCATTTGCGTACCTGCATGCAGCATACAATGCCTGCGCAACGCTCCGCCAAGCATCTGCAGCATCGCAGGTGGTGGTACACATACGTGTGCAGCACGTGTGCACGTGGTGGACTCCTGGCCCCGTCACAGCATACTGGTTGCGACGGGATCCAGAACCCACCACTGCAACCACTTCCTTGCCAGTATGTACCAACACTCATAGACAACATATTTTCTAAGAGTACTAAGAGTACTGGTACTCAGTGGCAGGGAAGAAGAGGAGGAAGAGGATGATGACAAGATAATAAGAATAGGTGATAAATGGGAAGTGTGGTTCTTCTATAAATGAAGACTCAGCTAATTCAGGTTTTTCTTTTATCTCAGTTAGCATTAGAATTAAAGTTCATCAACAAATTTGGATGGCATCTGTTGAGGGCAATCTGAACTAGGTCAATATCAATCTAAAAAAATATTTTCTAAGAACACCTTCCCTCAAAATACATTCTCATTTCAAAAAGAAAAAAAGAGAAATGTGACACTGATATAAACATCTTATAATATTATTTTTGATAATGTAAATAATTTAATGGCTAGATTGGAAAACCCGATCCTGGGCGCAACGTTTGGATAGCCAGACTCTGCCTGTCACAAGGACAAAGGGTGAGTAATGGAGGAATAACACCTCCTTAAAAAAACGTTGGTCCAGCTGGCCCAACTGGTAGCACCTCGTAAGGGTCCCTTTCCAGGGTTACAGGAGAAGACGGTCAACAGTTTTGAAGGTGGAAGAGGGCTTTATGCTCCAATGGCAGATAAAGCAGCAGAACCATCTTTGAGGAAAAGGAAAACTCTGATTACAAACCTCCACTGCCTTGTGGCTATATCCACTACTGGAAAAGGCTTCAGGAGTCAACCTTGAGGCAAAATTAGCAGTTCATGACAGCATACAACCACGTTCTGGTAACTCCTGCGATGCAGCTGGAACCATCGTATCAGCTCTGCCATTCCATTGGACTATTTCAGTGACGTGGAGAGTGGGGAATCTGCTGCTTGGGTAACAGTCTAGCCTCCATATTAATCTACCCAGGCCTCGTGCTCTGGAGAGGACACTCCAGCTTTGACCTCTTTCCAGAGCACGATACCATAGTCTATTGAAATTGAAGGATGCCAATGCAGATCAGAAAAAAATAGCCACAAACAGATCAATTCCCACTTTTGAATGAAATAACATTGGGGGGGGGGGCATTTTATTTTACCTTATATCTGAAATTTAAAAATATTCTTCTAACCTTAGTAGCTAAAATTTCTCAAAAAGAGATGAATGCATGCTGGAACATACCGTTATTATGAAATGCCCAACACTATAATAAATTACCAGAAATGTGTATGTATGAAAAATCATCTATATACGCAACCTTTCCATGGGTAATTTAAAATATTGGCTTTCAGCAAGTCATTTTGAACACTTGATTTTCAGATGGTTATTTTACTGCTACAATTGATGGCTTTCCGTGTGGTGGAAAGTATTTCATTCTGCTTTATATGTCTGATATAAATTGGAACATAGAAATTCTGGCAAGGGAAGAGGTGAAATCTGCAAAGAAAAAGAGATACAGTTCACCAAGTTGCCAAAGTAGGACTTGGTGGAATATTTTTTTTAACTCTGAAAATATTTCAGCCTGTTATTAAGTGTTGGGATTCCAAAAAATTTGCTACTGGTTCTGTGGGTGTGGCTTGGTGGGCATGGTGGGCATGGCTGGGGAAGGATACTATAAAATTTCCATTCCCTCCCAATGAGCTGGGATTCAGGAGGCAGAGAATAGATGGGGTGGGGCAGTCAGAGGTGGTATTTACTGGTTCTCCAAACTACTCAAAATTTCCACTACTGGTTCTCCAGAACTGGTCAGAACCTGCTGAATACCATCTCTGTTCTTATTATATATTTGGAGTTAAACTGTGAGGCCAGTAACCTTGTGCAGAGAACCGCTGGTGATTACTAGAATCAGCTCAAATGTTAACTATGTGTAATAAATTAAAAATTCTTTCTCTCCTGCTCAAAGATGTCCAAGAGATGGCGGGGGGGGGGGGGGAGGGAGACAAAAAGTTAAAATTGTGGTTGCAACTGTATAATCAAAATCCTAATCTTCTTTCAGTCAGTTCAGTCACCATCTTGATTTTTAAGCACCTCCCTTCTAAATATTCTTGCCGTCTCTTATCCCAACTTTCAGCTAATTCTTAGAGATCCAATAAAAGTGAATTGGTGAATTCATCTTTCTTCTTAATGGGCTTTTTCCTGAATGGGCTTTTTCCTGAACATAAGCTACATAGAAGAAACACGGGGGGGGGGGGGGTAGGATTAGAAATGGAAAGTCATGAATGAACCCTCTAAAACCAGGGACAGCTGATTGTCGCACAACTGATCTGCAGTAAAAAAAATGCTAAAAAAAGTTTTAAAAATGTTCCGACAATTGAGCGGCACAGCTGATTGTCGGAACTTTTAAAAAAAAAAAAAAACCATTTTTTTACTACCGTATCAGGCGAATTGTAGCATTTTTTACTACTGGTTCAGGTGAATCGGCCTGAACCAGTAGCATTTCACCCCTGATGTGTCCCTGTGTCAAGTTCAAAGCTTGTTTCTGCTGTTGCAACTATTATCATTTCTCAGCTTGCCAACATACTAGGGGGGAAGGGAGGGTGAGATGAAACGTATGCTCCTGACATCAAAAATAACATCCATGAGAACCAAGGACATTTCAACAGGTGTTTAAGAGACCCATAGACACTTTCTCATAATAATACAAGGACACTCAATTGGACAATGTGACCTACACAGCCAGGGGAGAGCGAATTCTATACTTTAACTATATGGGATTGGGTAAGAATTAGCCAGAACTGGTTTTGCTTTAATCTGTGCCAAAATGATATACTCAATTAAGTTTTGCATTAGGAAATTAGAATGTCTCGTCCATGCTTGCTTGACTGGGTTTGTCAGTTGGAACCTTGACACTGTATGTATAATAGGTTGTCTGTTTGTCTGTCTGTCTGTCTGTCTGTCTATCTATCTAAATGGCTCTGTGTGTGTGTGCGTGCATGTTTCAGCATATCTCTGGAATGCATTGAGCAATTTCAAGCAAATGTGGCACATACTGTGGGGTAAGACACTCCTAACACCACTTGGAGTATGTGTTCTGTTAAGATACAGCCTGTTGTGCCTTAAAATGGCTTTTACTGTACAGCGCAGTGGAGTTGCCATGGTAATGGCTTCACCATACTCCACAAGGGGGCTCCCTCTGGTAAGGGGGAAAAATCCAACATTAGAAATTACGTTTGGTCCGGACATTTCCCCCCTATAAATAAATACCCAGGCAACACCAGGTTATAAGGTAGGTTTTTTTAAAAAAAACTGGGAATAACAACCACTAAAGGGTTATCTGGAAATAATTTGGAATAGAAAATATAAATATGCTTATCATCATTACAGGTAGTTGTCCATTTATAACCACAATTGCAAACAGAATTTTGATTGTTAACCTATGCAGTTAAGCATATCATTTTGTGACCAGATTTGTTTTTATGACTATTTTTACTGAAGATGTTAAGCTATCACATGGTTATTAAGTGAACTGCTTAATTGATTTTGATTGTCAGGCTCATAAGTGTGAACTGTCATTAAACAAATGATTATAAGTTAAGAACTACATGTGCCTGAAATAAATAAAAAAACCAACAACCTGGGATGTCAGGGAGAAGAATGATGAACTGAAAACAGCTGACAATTGTGGCAAAGACTAAGGAACCAATGAGTAGACTGGTCTTTTTCCAGAAAAAGGAGAAGACAGGAGTTAGCCCAGGTGTGCTCCAGACAGCTGTTTCTTGCAAATAGACTGCAGTGCAGTTGTTTTCTGTGAGTTTGAGTACCAGAAGACATTTGCTATTTTGCCCAGAATGATGATGGAAATTTTGAAAAGACAAATCTCACTTTGTAATTATTTGCTCATTAGGTACTTCTAAGTTATTACTGTAGACAAGTTTGAAAACACTGCATGATTCTGCCTTCAATTCTAAATGAAGGAAAATTGTAATCATAAGCTTAAGAATTTAAAGAATTTAAATATAAAGAATCTAAAATAAAAAGGAAGGAACAAAAGCAAAAAAACAAAAACAACTGATACAAAAACTGTATTTATGGAAAGTAGTCAATAGTTCCAGCAATTTAAAAGGTTTATTATGCTAACAGAAGGCAAGATTTTGCACATTGCTTCCTGTTGGTTGGTTGGTTGAGTTCACACAATACAATTCCAGGGTTCAAATAAGTGTGTGACATGGAAACAAGAGTGCTTCATTCACACAGAATGTTTAAACAATAAGTGATTTCTCAAAGAGTCTGAATCACAAAATACCCAAGTTCATTTTAGCCAAGATGGATGCCCAGGTATAAAATATCAAGATGCAAAGGATATGAATTAACATTATTATTTTCTTGGATAAAGAAATTGGCCCAGTTAAACACGAAATTGATTTGGTGGTGTAAAACTTTAGGGCTAGAAAGCTAATGCAAAACATTATCTAAATTTGGTATGTCATTTAAAATAAAGGAAAATGTTAAATGAAATGCACAATTAGCAACAGCAACTATGAGGAAATTGTAATTTATTTTAAGATACTAATCAGTCATTATTCTAGGACAGAAACTTGACCTAGACATTTTTGGCACTCTAGCCACATTTCCTGGTAAGTTCCTGGTAAGTTCTGCTCCCTAATATAGAAGTCTACACTCAATTAAATAAACATGCAGGACAAACTCTCCCTGGAACAGCAAAACATCATTGGCAGAGACACTTTTGAGGAGTGAATTAATAAGATATAACAGAGCCACAAGCTTAGGTCAAACATCTGCAATAAATAGCCGGTTACAATTTGGTTCAAGCAAAGAAAAACACACCACTAGTCTCAGATATTAAATCTCGTAACAAACTGAAATTGCCTTCAAGAAGTTTATAAAATTTCTCTTATAACTAAAGTTTATTAGACCTCAAGGTAAGCAGAAGAACATATCTTTGACCCAGCTTCATCAATCTGCTCTCATAATATTTGTGGTTCTGCAAACATTCATTATTTTTTCTTTTACTAATTCCTTTTCATTTCATTGGATTTAATCATACTTTCCAATTGACTCTTCACTAGAATGTGCTAGCAACCATTGTTGAAGGGCAGGAACATACATCATCACTCTGTATTCACCCCTGCATCAAATATGACCTCCAGATATATTTTTGGCTGTGTCCCCCCCCCCCCCTTATGTTGCTTGAGCTCCACTGTCCATTTTGGCTTCTGTATTTTGCTTTGCTATAAACTAACTCCAACAGATCTTTGGCTACTTCACAGAGGCAGGAATTCCTCTGCAACTGAATCAACTGTTACCATGGTTTCTAATGACTTCTACAGCTAACTTGGCTTGTAGATAAAAAGATTGCTGCTTAAACACGTGTTTTTTTTAAGTGTCATTTTTCTTTCTCTGAACTAGATTTTTTCCCCTCAGATTTTTTAAAATAAGTCCAGCAATGCACCATTTCTTCATTGTTCTAGTCACACTCAGCTCAATGCCAGTCTTCTTCTATTGTCAAGACAAATGTTAAAGCCATTGTGCCAGGGGTGTCAAACTAGCGGCTTCATGTTATCATGTGACATATCATGACTTTTTGCCCCTTTGCTAAACCGTGGGTGGAGGTGGGAAGCGCATGATGCATATGGCCTGTGGCCCATGAGTTTGACAACCCTGCATTGTGCTATCATAACATTCCTGATAAAGTCTGTTCTCAAAGTCACCAGGAGGGATGCAGTGGCTCAGTGGGTAAGACTCTGAGTTTGTCGATCAGAAAGGTCGACAGTACAGCGGTTCGAATCCTTAGTGCCGCATAATGGAGTGAGCTCCCATTACTTGTCCCGGCTTGTGCCAACCTAGCAGTTTGAAAGCATGTAAAAAATGCAAGTAGAAAAATAGGGACCACCTTTGGTGGGAAGGTAACAGCATTCCATGCGTCTTTGGCATTTAATCATGCCAGCCACAAGACCATGGAGACATCTTTGGAAAGTGCTGGCTCTTTGGCTTTGAAACGGAGATGAGCACCGCCCCCTAGATTCGGGAATGGCTAGCACATATGTGTGAAGGGAACCTTTTCACCTTTAGAAAACACCAGAGACCAACTGGGCAGCATGAAGTACATTTTTATTTTAAAGGTGTGTGCTGGACCTGTATGCTTTGACACACAAAAACACACACATAGAAAGAGATAAGAGAAACTTTTAAGTGTGTGTCTATGTATCCAGTAAAATCCACCACACAAATAAAAGCAATTGTCAGTTGCTGTCCTGCTAAGCTCCTCCTATCCAGGAGAAGAAAGCTCCAAAGGGAATATGTGATTACCCTGCTCTATTGATTTACTACTTTGCCAGCTGTTGCCAGGAGTCTTAATCCAGACAGGAGTTTCTTAGATGAGTCTAGAATCATCATGCCCACATGAGTATAAGGCAGAAGCAACTTAAAGGCGCACTGCTCATTGACTCAGTATTAATATCTGCCGATAGTTTACTCAGCTTTCCACTGCACAAAGCTATCCAGAAGGGCTGATATTACAGTTTGAAGAATAAAAATAATTCAGCCTAATCCATGATTTGAATAAAATCTTATGTGTGTAATTATCAGTTATCATTTTTATACCTTCCTTTCCACCTCAAACTAGGGGGAGAGTAAGGGTAGATGTCAACCTCTCAAAGCCTTCTAGACTTAGTTAGCATAGGTAATAGAATTTATGAAATATAGCCAAAATATCTGGAAAGCATTTGGTTACCTATTCTTGGCCCAATGATAATTATATGCAGTGGTGGGATTCAACTGATGTAACAACGGGTTCGCTGAGGGTGCGCTTCACCCAAACCGGTTCCAACTGGTAGAATCCCACCCTTGATTATATGTGTTTTTGCTTCCTATTAAATAATTGCTTCCATCTATAAAAATTGCCTGGATCATCTCACCTTCGATATATCCAATGGCATGTAATATTAACTCTCCTTGGTTATGATGCTAATAATAATTTCAGAATACCTGCCTTGCCCAGATGCTACAATATTGCTACACAGATTATTTCATAGTTATAAAGGCCGAAACACAATTTTTGGCAGAAACTGAATGATTACTTGTACCTGTCCAACTTCAGCTTCTCTCATTATCATTGTTGCTTTTACTTAACATAAAATTTGGATCAAGATGTAATTAGTGCAACAAGAAGTTGGGTTTGCATTCTTTTGGAAAATGAAGCCTTACATATGGCTTATATTTTGCTTCCAGTAAAAAAAAATATAATCAATATTTCCATTTAAAAAACAACAACAGCAACATGTTGAGGAAATTGATTCACTGTTTCCCTTTTAATTAGTCTGTTATACAATGTGGAACTCACTGACATGTAGTACGGGCCTTTGTCTGAGTTTTTCACAAAATGCCTAAATTTAGAATAGAATAAAATAACAGCTTGAAGGGACCTTGGAAGTCTTCTAGTCTAACCCCCTTTTCAGGAGGAAACCCTATACCATTGGTTGTCCAATTTCTTCTTAAAAACTTCCAGTGTTAGAGCATTCACAACTTCTGGAAGCAAGTTGTTCCACTGGTTAATTGTTCTTTCAGGAAATTTCTTTTTAGTTCTACGTTGCTTCTCTCCTTGATTAGTTTCCATTCATTGCTTCATGTCTTGCCTTTAGGTGCTTTGGAGAATACCTTGTCTCCCTCTTCTTTCAGTATAACCTTTCTTTAAATTTCCAGTATAGTAACATAGCTTTAATGCCATAAATGTCTCTGGCCTCACTGAGTTTAATTTTTATTTGTTTGACAATACAAATAAATATTGCAAAACAAATTTTATTTGTTTGACAATATCCAGATGTGTTTCCCCTTTACATTTAAACCCCAGGAAATAATGTACCAAATCAGTATCCGATATTAATAATAGATTGGATAAAATTTAACCCACACAACTGAAATTGAAACAACATTTATCAACATGGAGGGCAGGACAAAATGTCACAATTCAGTAAAACCAAACTAAAAGATATCCATGGTCTTAGTCAATGTATAAAAAGCCTTCTCTTTTCTACTCCCACATATTCTAGATACATAAATTGGCTGACATGGACATTTAATCTTCAACGTGCAAAGCAAGCAGTTTATTCCACTGTTAATATAGGAAGCCTGGGCTTCCATTTTCCCCAAGGTACCTGCCTGAGGAAACTGACTCATTCTGCCTTAATGGTAGACCTCAGCTTCAATCCTTCTTGGAAACAGCATGCCTTAAGGTAGAATTTGAAAAATGGCAGCCCAAATTGCACAATGCAAGCCTCTCCCTAATTGAAACAGATCACCAGACATTCTTTTAAAAAGTTTGGAGAGTGTGTTTCTTATAGTAATGGCAGCATTCATCCTGCTTTAAGTATGGCCATCCTTAAGTGGGAGTGGGTGTGTTCCGAATGCCTTTTAAAATACATTTTCAACATTATTATCAAAGTGACCTCTTCTAAAGGGAGATCCGTTCCTTTAAGCAACCTTTCCTGACCTCTTGCAGCTAAAGAACAAAATAGCGGAGCAACAAAAACACTGACGCCTGCCAAAGCAGGAGGAGTTCCTGTGAACGGGCTGAAACAATAAATCTCCTCCATGCTGAATTCCCGGAGGGAGGCTGTCGTGTTTCCTCCTGTTCTTTATCAAGGTCCCCCAAATAAGCAGGATGGGCAGTGGCTCTCCACAGCTGGCCTTACTCCCTCTTTCTCTCTGCTACAAACTTTTCCCACTGGCTAATTAGAACCAGGTTGGGTGAGAGTGAGTTCTGGTCCTGCTGCTGCCTTTGGAAGGAGAGGCCTGGAGCACCCTGACTGAATGATGGCTGGGAAGCTGTGGAGCACTCTCCTCCTTTCCCTGGCTCTGTCTGGCTTCTTCTGCGAAGAGGGTAAGGCCTCAAGATTTCTTTGCCACCCTTTCAGCTTTGTCAGAGCACTGGAGCTAGTTGCCATTTTGTCATATTGGATTGCAGTCATATTTGTTTGGGTCTCAGAAACTGGGCATCTACGATGAAAAAAACCACATGGTTCTTTCTAAAAGTAAAAAAAAGATCTGTCTTTCCGATTTTATCAGTAAACTTTTCTAGAGGACTAGCTCCTTGTAAACTAGCAGCGGAGGATAACAAATTATTGAACTTTATTTAGCATATGGCGACTACAGAGGTCTTGCAATCACTGATATACAAATGTGGTTTAAATAAATGCTATAATTTCATACCTAAGGAAGCTAACTGCTTCTGGTGTGGCTGCGGTGACATCATCCCAGGTGCCTTGAATTAATTAATATTTGTATTGTCACATAGGCATCCAGAATGATTTTTAGAAGAATTCCTCACCTGTGAAAAACAAAAATCACAAACTCCTTTTAAACTCCCTTTTACAACCTTGTAATCCAGGGTAATTCGGAGTAGAGTGGGGTGGCTGGATGGAGCTGAGCATCAAAATCCTGCTAAAAATCAACTACTCCTCTTAGAAATATTGCATTTAAAGAAGTAGGTTGCTTTTCATGCACAGTTATTGGAAAGAAACTCCTTTAACCACAAGAATTTACTTTGCAGCAAACAAGCATAGGATTGCATTAGGGTGATCCTCTGGTACAAGTCCCACTGTATTTAACGAACTCCGTGACACTAAAATAAATAGCTATTATTGTGTGGCCATTTTTTTATTTGTTTTCTAATTTTATGCTAGTAAGAATAAAGTGGGGAATAAAGCAATGTCCTTGCAAGAATAAAACACTCTGATCTGGCACAGTTTGGGGAACATGATGCAACTAGGATTGGAGATATTACCGATTCATTTCTTAATATTTATTATGAATTCTAGCGTTGGTGCCCTCTGTGGTAATCTTTAGAGGGCTGCCCATTTATCCAGAAAGTAATTCAAAACAATAATCAGAAAGCAATTAGTACTACTCCTTTTCCAAGTGCTCTGAAAGAACTGGGGGCCAGAAATTTCATTTTGCAAGAAAGAAATTTGTATTGTTGTTGTTTATTCTAGTGGTGCCTTCTAAGTTGGTGCATAGTACCTTTTATCCTTTCACAGATGTTGGAATAGACCAACTGACTGAATGGCTAGTAACTATTGGGACCCTTGTGGTTAAAATAATGATGCAATCCTAGGTACTGATTTAAAACCACTGCCTTTTGTTGCAAAATAGACCAGAATTAACAGAGTTCTCACTGAAAATTCTGTTTGTATCTCAAAATTCTCTTGTATTTGTCAATACTGAGACCTAAACATCTTTGATATATCTCTGTCTGGTATACATACATGTGCATAAACAAGCTTAACATGGGAGAAGCATTACTATTGATAAATATTGCATAACCAGTGTACTTTTAAACAGCAAAATAAAAAGGGGTTGGACAAGGGACAATAAAAATTTGTATCCACATGAGTAAAAATGTGGGGGGGCATGTATATATTGCTCAGGATGAACTGAGCAGATGGATAAATACCATTTTATTCAAGATAATAAACCTATTTTTTCTGAACTCTGGATTCTTACCCATATTCCTTCTATCGGTTAATAACTAAAGTTTGTAGCATGACAATACAGTATATGGAATCAAGGATTTAAGTTACAGGAAGACAGATTCCTGTTGAGTGTTATGAGCAGGAAGAGCAATTCAGCAGGACATAATTAGAAGATAAAAACTCCTGCACTAGATATGATAATGGCTGGATAATCATGCTTTAATTTGGATCCCTACTTGGAGCAATGGGTTAGTTTTAATGGTCTAAGTGACAATACATGCTCAATAAAAGGGGGGGATGCCATTGACATAGGATGAATTGATAGAGGGGATTGAGTTGGATGTTCTGTCTCCTATTCTGTGCCTGGAGTCTCCAAAGTATTATAGACATCTAGTATGTGAGTATGTAGTAAGGCAATAACAGCTACAGAAGGAAAAGATGGAAGTGTTTTGAAAGAGTTGAGATGTTTCCATCCATACCTACACCAAACAGTAATAAATGGAAAGAAATTGAAAAATAATGTCCAATCTGGTAGATACACACAATATAATCATAAGAGTTGGAATTGGCCACTTTAGGCCATTAAATTGATTTTGTAAAAAATCCGTGTGTAGAGGTCTTTGCAAAAGATAGAGAAGAAAGTAGCTTAAAGAATGAAGCAGCCATTGAAAGCTATGAATAACACAGCGTCCTAGATTTCTGCATTTGGTAAAGGGTGTGTATATGTACACACACACACACACACACACACACACACACACACACACTTTACCTAGGATGCTGTGTTCTTCATAGCTTTCAATGGATATATATATCCACCTGTGTTTCCCCAAAAATAAGATTATTTTCTTTTGGGCCCCAAAATAATCACTATGGCTTATTTTCAGGAAGTGTCTTGTTTTTTTCCATGTATGAGAGTCACATTTCTGCTTGCCTGCAGTAGGGCAAAAGGCCATGTGGCATGCCAGTGCCATTACCGCAAAGCAGGGAGGCGGTGCTGCTCCACGTTCCTTGCACCAGCTTACCTCAGGGTCCCTGCAACCAGGCCACCCACGCCCCGACACCTGCCTCGCCTTGCAGTGGCAGCTCCAGAAGCCCCACCCATCAGGACCCTGGCTGCCAGTCCATATCTTCTCCTTGCTCGTGGCTCCAACGGAGCAGGAGGCCGAGCAGCACACTAGTGCCGTGGCCACATGGTGGAGCTGTCCCATGCACTTGCACTGGCTTACCTCATGGTCACCACAGCCAGGCCATCCATTCCCCGACACCTGCGTCATCACGTTGCTGTGCCGTCAACACAGCTCTCGGCCTCCTGTTCCATTGTGGCCATGAACAAGCAGAAGAAGAGGGCTGGCAACCTTGTGGTCTCCTGATGCACATGGCTGTTGGGGCTGCTGTTGCAAGGCAGGTGTCGAGCATGGATGGCCTGGCTGTAGGGGCCTGAGATAACCACCACCACCATCCTGCCCCGCCTTGTGGCCGTGGCACCATAAGCAACCAGATGAAACGGGCAGGTGTCAACTGCACAGGCTGTTAAGTAGGGCTTATTTTGGGGGTAGGACTTATATTAGGCACATGTAAAATATGGTAGGGCTTATTTTTGGGATAGATCTTGGTTTTGGGTAAACATGTATATTTCCCCAGTGTATAAACAATATATACTGTATATTCTATTTTCTGGGTGCCCTGGCAATATATAAATATATAAATGGACATAAGCCATGAGATAATCTACAACCGTTATTTTTGTAAATAATGTTACATTGCCAATGTATTTAGCCATATAGATATATAGCTAGCACCAATTTTGCAAATCAATATCGATATGCAAAATGTCATAGAGAGATCACATATATGTGACCTACATTGGAGTCATTTAAGACTGCTATGCAACACTTTGGATTGAAGGTAAATGGATGCTTTGGAACATAAAAGAACACAAACATACAACCTTTTAGCAATTTCTTAAGCTAGTCCTTTCTCAACGTTAAGTGGCAGTAATGGAAAGCAAAGGCACAGCTTTTCAAGTGCCACAAGGATATCCTCCTCCTCCTCCTATCTTTTGAAGTCCTTTATTTAAAAAAAAAATAGAACTGCACAGAATTTCACTCCACTCAATGCAAGCACTTCTAACGGGAGATTTGTGTTTGTGTTACTTAAATATATCAGTGTGCTATTAGATTATAGCAGTAGACCCTCAACCCCACACCCACTATTAGATTATAAATGGATACTATCTCACAAGACTACCTTATTTTGTGGCTGCCAAATACTACACTCCTGAAAACAGTTTCAGCAGTATATATTTTCAATGGTTGGTTTTGGAAAAGACATAAAATAAGTTTTAACATATTTGTTCTCCATTTCAGGGGCATCCATGAGTGGATAAATGGAGGACATTGTCCCACTTCCTTTTTACATGCATCAGAGGACCTTAAAAAGGCTGTGATCACATGATCACAATGCTTTTAGCCCTTCCCCCCGAACATCTGTCCCAAACTTCCTAGTATCTCAATAAAATTCCTGTACCACAGAGGCTTAATGTTTCCCCCCCCTCAGATATATTTTCTTTCTTTTCCTTTTTTAAATTTGAACCCTTTTAACCCAGTAAAAAAAATGTATCACTCCCATGCAAACAAATAGCATCTGCAATCCCACAATCAGCACAGATGTTTTTCCCTTCATTCCCAGCTCCTCAATTCTAATAAAATGATAACTTCTTAAATGTTATTCATAATAAGAGAATCAGTCTCCGGAACAGTTTCCACTGAGGTCCTGTTTTGGGCTACCTAGCTGAAGGGTTAATACTTGAACCATGTTGAAGACCAAGTATAGATATTTTAATATTTTCTACAGTGAACTCAAAAATGGGGGTCGGAGCAATGGGAAATAACAAATTCTCACACGTTCACTTATTTTTAGTTATAAGATCCCAGCTGTTGTTTTAGAAATTATTCTTGCATTTGTCCAAGAATATTTGATCTTGATATTAACTCTAGTACTGCCTTTTTTGGGGGGGGGGGTGTAAAAATGCTACTTCAGTGTCAGTTGTGGGACAGATAAGAAAGCTAAACTAGTTAAGGAAATTGAGGTAGATTGGCATATTTCAGTTGAAAAGGGAAATGGGATTAACACCCAGAACACATGCCTTTAGCTGATATATTCTGTCTCCCTAATAAGAACCGAGGAAGGCTAATTATTATAGACAGCAGTATTTACACAGTATTGTCAAGATTGTGGGCATGGTGTCATGATCAATGTCCTAACCCTTTTGCACACCACTGCATGTATAAAGAGGGGGGGATTCTGATCATGCTTTTGTGCCTGCTATTTTGCAGTTTTTGAGGCTCCCGATAGATGACCATGAGGGTTGGGACCTGTCAAATTATAGAGTGTACTCATGGTGAAGAATAGAATAGAATAGAATAACAGAGTTGGAATGGACCTTGGAGGACTTCTAGTCCAACCCCCTGCTTAGGCAGGAAACCCTACACCACTTCAGACAAATGGTTATCCAACATCTTCTTAAAACTTCCAGTGTTGGAGCATTCAGAACTTCTGGAGGCAAGTTGTTCCACTGATTAAGTGTTCTAACTGTCAGGAAATTTCTCCTTAGTTCTAAGTTTCTTCTCTCCTTGATTAGTTTCCACCCATTGCTTCTTGTCCTACCCTCAGGTGCTTTGGAGAATAGCTTGACTCCCTCTTCTTTGTGGCAGCCCTGCTGCTAACATGAACACTGCTATCATGTCTCCCCTAGTCCTTCTTTTCATTAAACTAGACATACCCAGTTCCTTCATATGTTTTAGCCTCCAGTCGCCTAATCATCTTTGTTGCTCTTCTCTGCACTCTTTCTAGAGTCTCCACATCTTTTTTTTACATCGTGGCGACCAAAACTGAATGCAGTATTCCAAGTGTGGCCTTACCAAGGCATTATAAAGTGGTATTAACGCTTCACGTGACCTTGAAGCTTAGGAAATAAATTGTCACTAACTAGTAGATAGTGGGACAAATGTATTTTCAGTCTTGTGAGATTCTGTTAATGCAGCCTTACAATAAAGTAATATTTGCTCATCTGCTCATGTTTCCTGTTTGGTCTATAGGTTAAGACAGATTGGGATTGGAAAGCAAGATGCTTCATTCCTTTTTCACTTAGTGATCTTTTTAGCCATTGTACTTTCTATATATTAGTGGAAATCAGTCGAATAACATTTTAATTGATTTTTTAAAAATCTCTCAGGAGCTGATGAAAAGAGGTATGTCAATTTCTCTGGAGCACTCCCCTTCCTTTGATACGCCAGTTTCTTAATGTGCAGGGTCTAGCAAGTGATGGAAAGCCTTATTTATCTTATCTTTGAAGTGCTGAGATGAAGACATTGTGAAGTTGCTTTTACTTCCTGCTCAGTTTTAATTGTTTTCTTTATTAATTACTCTCATGCAAAAGTAAAATTTGTGCAGTGCATTGTAAGAGTGACATTAAAGGGTGAGGGGTGCAGAATGGCAACCCTTGGGGATATAAAAGTTCTCCATTTATTTGGATGCTGTCTAACAAATAAATAATCTCTTATATTCTGGTTAAATGAAAGAGTTTAGTTCAGCCAGATGAAAAAGGGGGGAAAGAAAAGGGACCCTTACAGTACTGCAGTGAAGAAGATATTTCAACAGAGATCTGTAATTCTTTCTTCTCACAGCTGTTAAAACCAGGAAATATCCTATTTTCCCAAAAATAAGACCTCCCTGGATAATAAGCCCAATCGGGCTTTTGAGCGCATGCGCTAAGCCCTCCCCAAAAAATAAGCCCTCCCCAAAAATATTGCAACACAGCAGCAACCATGAGGTGACCACGCCCGCCGCCTCCTGTACCTCAAAAATAATAAGACCTCCCTGAAATAAGGCCATGTGTTTATTTAGGGGGTCATAAGAAGATTAAACCCTGTCTTATAAGACCCTGTCTTATTTGGGGTAAACACAGTATATGTCATCATTTGAACCTCCTGTCTTGACTAAATATGATTAGGTTAGCATATAAATGAAGGATCACCAAGGAATTGCAGGGAGATACAGAGACACAAACACACACACATAAACATGCATGCATTCATACGTATGTACATACAGACACACTAAACTTAGGGAAAAAGAAAAGAGAATGGAAAGACTTGCTAGACTGATGACAGCCTTTCTTAGTGAATCAGACAGGAAACATGACTAGATGAGCTAATTCTGCTTTATTGTAAAGCTACATGAACAGAACCTTGGAAGTCCGGGTATAAACTTCCTGCTGCCACTTTTAACCTTCTGATTAGTTAGGGTGGGTCCTTTCTAAATTTGATCAGTAATTCATTGGGGCTCCTTCCTCCCCCATCTGTTTACTAGACAACATCTCCTCATCCCCCTCATCTTCTACACATTCCTTAATATGAGATTTGCAAATAGCATTGTTTAAAAGCCTCTGCCATGGTTATAAGCAAAATGACTGATCTGGTCATCTTCTGGTGTTCAAACCCATGGAAAACTGCATTCCAGTTTTCCCCTTGTGAGAAGCTGCTACCTGGAGCACATGTAAGTGATTTCCTGTCTTCTCCTCACCTGGAGAGGTTCCAAAGAACTGGTCTACTAACTAGTTCCTTGGTCTTTGCAGAGGGCATCTGCACTTTCACAGGGGCATCTGCAGTTTGCTATATCTCCCCTGCAAACCTCAAAATTATACAATTGCTTTAGAAGATTAAATAGGAGTTGAGCTCAGCTTGAAGACAACTACCATTTAACTTGTCCAAGCATCAGCAATTATCAATTATTCCGCCAAAACTGGTTGACCTTAGAAATCTGAGTAAAAACTGTTTGAATAGGAGACCTTCTGGATATTCCATGACTCTTACATAGGTTGTTCAACATTCTCACAGCAGTGCAGTAACACTGCCAAGAAACTGCAGGAGTTTACCTCAATTTAAGGGCATTTTTATCTTATTACCTTAAGCTGAAACCAAGAGAACTCTCAAAGTAGACTAACCATCCTCAATGTACTTCTCTTGATATTTAGGGGAGGGATTTTAATCATTCCTGACTCTCTTGCCCATGTGTTTATATTTGTTGTAGTAATAGATCAATATCATGACATTAATGCATTAAAGTTCCCTTATCTTGCAAAGGGGAAGGTACAGGTGAACAGGTGGGATGGAAAGCAAGCCTCATTTTTGGACTGGTCAAGAATGTATGCATTTGGACTGAATTCAAAGAGGGTTATAAATATTTGAGCAAAGAGGTTTGTATTTTCAAACTTTGTCTTCTTTGCAAGTGCATATTTATTCATATACATTATGTCCACAGCTATTAAAATTTATTGCAGCAAGCCTACTTCTTATTTGGATAAGATATACTAACACTAAAGCTACTTTAAAAATAAATCCAGTTCTTGAGACATGCTGCTAGTAATCCAAAGTGCTCACACAATTACCCTAATCTCATTTGTGTTGACCCAATATTTTTCATAAATTAGAGATGAGAGTGACCTTATCAACTTAAGCAAATTATGTGGTTATTTCCCACAGCTTTCTACACGCTAGGTTTTAATTTAAGTATCTTACTTAAATAACCAGAATTTTTGCTGATCATTTTTTTCTCCTTCCAAGCTTAACTAGTAAGTGCCTGTATACTTTTGGGGTTCTGTCATTTGAATGAAAAGTTTTACAAAATGGCATTTTCTTTCCTAAATAATAGACTTGGTCTTAATAAGCCTGGTATATTTTCTCCTTCTTGACTTATAATTTTATTTATGAATGATATATATGAATGATAGAGTTGGAGCCTAACACGTGCAAATGAATGATTTTGCCATCTTAGTTAGTTTTTGAGAATGTCTTTAGCAACAGTTCATTTTAATCACTGTGAAAAAAGGACTGCAATATCTAACCACTGTTGCTTTCTCTTTCCCCATCTAGAAACCAAAATATCTGCCATAAATAAGAGAAAAGGCAGGTGGGCACTTTTCTTCCATTCAGGGACAGGTAGCCTTCACAAATTATAATAGTCTGCTTAAACTATTTTTTTAGCCCAAAACTGGATGAACGTTAAAGGGGGAAAAAATAAAAGAATCCCCCCCTCCCATTTGCCCACTACTTATCCAACAAAAAGCTTCTCCACTAGCTATAGCAGGAGTGTCAAACTCAATTTCATCAGGTTTGTGTTTGACCTCGGGGGCCAGGGTGGGCCTGACCAAGGTAGGTGTGGCCAGCTCAATGTCACCTGTGGCGGTCCGAGCACTTTGCCAGTGAAAACAAACAGGCTCCTGAGCTCCATTTTCAGCTGCAACGGCCTCCTGTAACCCTCTCCAGTGAAAATAGAGCTCTTGTGGGGGGGTTACACTTCCCCCCCCCCCAGCTCCATTTTTGCTGGCAGAGGCACTGTGGGCCAGTCCTTTGCGGTTTCTAGAGCAACTCCACGGGCAGATGGGCAGGATCTGGCATTATAGAAAACCTGCTGGATGGCTAAATGCCTTCCACCTATACAAAAAGAGGAGAATGTTAAAGAACATGAGGAGAAAGAGAAGATTATTCAAGCATTTTTAGGGATGATAACCTTTCAGAACATAACCCTATAATCTGATGCACTTTGGTCATCATCCACTTCTTCTTTTCATGTGTTTGGGAAAGGACTCTCTTGGATGTTGTTCATGGTGGAATAACATCCAGGGTAAAAGCAAGATTAACATTCTCTCTGTGAAGCTGCATGTGGGAATCTAATGCTGCTTGGCGATCCTAACACAATCATTTTCCTCCAGGAACAAAGCAGCTTAGGTGTGGTATCATGAGCATATAAAAGATAACCGGAAACTCTAAAAATAATTGCATTATGGGAGCATTTGCAGTGACCCTCTTCAGGCAGTACACAGCTTAATCACATTCTTCTGGTAGAAGTTAGATGTTAAGGTCAAGCTCGTTACATACTAAAGTGAGACTGAATAATACAAAAACAACCCCATACCTCATTTGTCATACAAAAGAGCTGTTTTTCTCTGCCTAGAATGATAAATACTGTTTTGATTTTTCTCATCTATACGAGGACTGGCTGATACAGTACTTCTAAACCTTCTCAGGTACACATGATCACAACCATGGACATGTATCTCCATTTGGGGATGCATAGGCTACCTTTGAGGCAGAGAGGCTGTATGAAATCATGGATGAAGCCAAGTTTGAATTCTCAGTTTGGTTATTGACTTTGATCAGGCATCGCTTCTCAGCCCATTCTATTGTGCAAGATTCTTGTAGGGATATAATGATAGAAGAAGCATCTGGAGTAAGGGCAGACTGTATATATGCAGTGATTCATGAATAGGCAAATGATGCTAGCTTTTCTGCTGAAAGAATTGATGGAGAGGAGGAAAGAAGGAAAGAGGTAGAAATAACCCAAAGTTGGCAGGGACTTTGGAGGTCATCTAGTCCAACCTCCTGCTCAAGCAGGAAACTATACCATTTCAATCAGATGGCTGACCAATCTTTTCTTAAAAACCTACAGTGATGAAGCACCCACAACTTCTGAAGGTAAGCTACAGGTTAATTGTTCTCACTGTTGGGACATTTCTCCTTAATTCCAGGTTCGATCCATTGCTTCTTGTTTTGCTTTTGGGTGCTTTGGAGAATAGGTTGACCCTCTCTTTTCGTGGCAGCCCCTGAGATATCGGAATACTGCTATCACCCCTAGTCCTTCTTTCCATTAAACTAGAGATACTCAATTCCTGCAACCACCCTTTATATATATTTAGCCTTCAGTCCTGTAATTATCTTTGTTGCCCTTTTCTACACTTTTTCCAGAGTCTCAACATCTTTTTTATATTGGAGTGACCAAAACTGAATGCAGTATTCCAAGTATGGTCTTACCAAGGCATTATAAAGTGGAGCTAACACTTCAAAAAGATCCAATCCTTGAGCCATGAGTTCTCCCTCCAGTTGACCAATAGGAGAGTAGAAAATCAGGATTCAGAAAAAGTCTCATTACTCAACTCTTGGAGTAAAGATTTCCTTGCTCCTGCTCTACACAAAAACATGAAAATGCATTTCCGATCCATGTTTTCATTAGCTGTATTCCTTCATCTTTGCAAAAAGATCTGGGAGATAGTGGTGAGTCCTCATGTTTCTGCTAAATAACCTCAACTGGCTATGTTGCAGAAAGATAATGTAGCAGCATATTTGCAAGCAAGCATTTTTCACAACAGCTCTAATCATGGTTTTAGGTTACATTTTAGAGCTACACTGTTATGTGTGCATAAGGAAGAAAGTAATGGCTCACTTGAGAACACAGACTCACAGGCAGGTAAATCTAGAACTTAATCTATGCTGATTCAATGCACAGAAAAAATCCACTTGAGCTCAGCTGTTCATAAAGAAATTATGAAAATGACTAGAAATTTGAGTGGGTAGGTCAAGATTGGGTTTGTTGATCTAGCGGTTCTTCAGCAAGAACTTACTTGAGCAATATCTTACTTGAACCCCAGTGTCGTTTAGGCATAGTAGAGCAGACCAAACCAGTAGAAAATGACTAGCTTAACCTTGTTACCCAAACACTCTCCCCCATTGTTCTGATTTCAGATCAACCAGAGCAAGGGCCTGGATTAATGCACAGTGATACAGTCCTGGTAACTCAAATAGGTTCTCTGCCTCCCTGCCCTAGTGCAGGGGTGTCAAACTCACGTGACGTATTGGGATTTTCCCCCTTTGCTAAACTGGACATGGGCATGACAGCGCGTGACGCATTCAGCCCAAGGGACGGGAGTTTAACAGTCCTGCCCTAGTGGTTAGAATGCAGTACTGCAGACTACTGCTGCTGCCTGCCAGCTGCCTTTCAAATCTCACCAGGCTCAAGGTTGACCCATCCTTCCATCCTTCCCAAGTGGATCAAATGAGGACCCAAATACACAGAGCTGTAAAGCACTGTGAAGTGCAGTGGTGGGATTCAAATAATTTAACAACCGGTTCTCTGCCCTAATGATTTCTTCCAACAACCAGTTCACCAAACTGATCAGAAACTTAACAACCTGTTCTCCCGAACTGGTGCACACTGGCTGAATCCCATCACTGGTGAAGTGGTATATAAGTCTAAGTGCTTTTGCTAGTGCATCCCTCTCTGGCTGAATAAACAGGCTTTTTAACACAAAGCACACATCATGATAATCTATAGGAAAACATACAAGAATCTACAGAGATGAATAAATGAGATGAACTTTAGAAACTCCTCTGCACTTGAGTGCAGCATGAACCCAGTCTGATTTAGCTCACAGTAAATGTGCCTAAGATTGCTGCACAGATTAGTTAATCAGAGTGATTAATCATCTAAAGCTTGAATTGCAAATTGGAATTGCCTCTCAATTTATTGACAATAAACAAAGACTCTGGGATGAGAAACACTTAAAGGGCCTTCCATCACAGCAGGCATTCAACTTGGCTGCTTAAATCCCATTAATTTCACTTGCTTCTACACCCACCCAACATCTATTCTGTGAGCAGCAAGGCATTTCTATAGGGGCATAATCACTTCTGCCTGTTCTGGATACTTAAGCAACTCCTTTGGTGTCATAATACACATTTTGAAGTAAAGATTACAATTTACACGGCACTGAAATTTTCTGATCTTTCTTAACTGCCAATAGACTTTTCTTGTGCCTGAGTTCTCTACTATAATTTGCTTTTCACATGATAATATCTGCCATATAATTAAGCCTTTCACAGCAGATTGACCCAGTCAAGATGTCAAGCACAGGGCCATTTAAATATATTTACTGGAGGGGGAATGCTAAACTCAAAAATGTATCCCAGCTGGTTGCAGTTGTACAATCATGTTACTTACTGCTACTTATGGATGCAGGGTTAGCAATAAGTACCTACTTACAAAATACCCCTTTTTCTTATTTCTATTGTGTATTGCATTTACAACAAGCAAACAAATTATTCCTCTTCTTGGAAACTGAAATCTTTCTACTGTTAGTATAGTAGGTTTAGTTCAAACTTTAAAAAATCATATGATTTTCTCTCTCATACATATATACATACATACATACATACATACATACATACATACATACATATATATATATATATATATATGTATATATATATATACACACACACACACACATATACATATACATATACATATACATATACATATACAGGTAGGTCTTTGGTTATTCGAGTTTTCTCCCACGTAAAATTGGAAGTGTCTTGGTGACGTTTCAACGAAGTCTCATTCGTCATCTTCAGGCTTCATGCTTCCAGGAGCAATGTGAGATCTCGGTTGTTTCTTCCTTTTAACTGCCAGTGGGGGTTTGAGCTGATTGGGTGGGAGCTTGACTGTGTTCTGATTGGGTGGAGGTGTGTTCTGATTGGTTGGGGGTTTGTGTTTCATGTAAGGATAGGAGGGGTTTAAAGTGGCTAATGGTGCAGATCTCACGTTGCTCCTGGAAGCACGAAGCCTGAAGATGACGAATGAGACTTCATCGAAACGTTGCCAAGACACTTCCAATTTTACGCGGGAGAAAACCCGAATAACCAAAGACCTACATACTAACACCCGCAAAAACCTCAGAAAACATACATATACATATATATACATACACACACACACACACGCACACACACACATACATGGTGAAAGTAAAAATGGCCACAAGTACAGCTCTGTTCCTGGGGATTGCCTGGACATAACCATGCAATTTTCTTGGCAAGACTGTAGAGATGTTTTGACATTGCTTTGTTCTGAGATGTTTATTTGGACTTTCAAGTCTAGTCTATTGCCTGATTTTTCAAGTATTAACTAGGTTCAACTCTCATTAATTTCGAACAAGGGAGACACTTGAAGACATGTTTCCTTTACTTTTTAGACGTGTGTAAAAAAAGGGGGGAATATATCAGGTCATGCCTACTCCCTGAAGTTATTTTGAAGCACTACACTTTAATGAAACAGAATGGCAGGAGATGTGACAGATAAATGGAAATGCTTCACATAGCTCAGAGTAACTGTGCAATTATAAAGAGATGTAATCCACCTGGCTAATTTAAAAAGCGGTTGGACAAATATATGAAGAGGTGATGTCATTATCAGGATTGATCAACATCAAAGGCAGGTTGGTTGGTAAAAGGAGAAATTAAGTTTGTAATTATTTCAGCTGTTTTATTAATGATATAAATGACTAAGCATGTTTCTTGTTTTTTTAAATTATGTTCTATATCATTCAAAGAATTACTGACTATTTAGATACAGCTCAGCAGAATATTTGTTTTCATCCGGTGTCATCTTCTTAATTGCTAACTAGATATGTGACAGAATTGGTTCAAACTTATGGGTTGTTGGTTTTTTTTGTATTTTCTACAGTTACCATATCCAATAGTATTCAGCAAACTACTGGTAAGTAAAAACATGTAACCATATCATCAAAACAATGGCATCAATTGAGATCTCTTTGTATTCTTTTTTATTCTGGAGAGTTACTTAGTTATTATAAGCTATAATAAGTCAGTTACTCTTCCCCTATAAAACTAGGGGAGAGGACAGGCAGTCTTTATGTGAATCTAACTACCACAAGATGATTTAATAACTGAAGCTGTGGAGCATCAAAACATTAGCAAAGAACTTCTACAACAGACCTGTCAAACTCCCAGGCCACGGGCCGGATGCATCACACACTGGCCACGCCTACATCCAGTTTAGTGAAGGGGAATAGTCCTGATACATCACATGATGCTGCCGTGATGATGTGAGTTTGACACCCCTAATCCAGAGGTGGGTTCCTACCGGTTCGGACGAGTAGGTAGTAACTCGGCCGGACATGCACCTGAACCGGTTCTATCGGCGGCTCCACAAGCACCGCCATCTTGTTTTTTGCTTCTGCACATGCGCAGAAGCAATTTTTTTACTTCTGCGCATGCGCGCGTAGCACTCATCAAGCGCGCACGAACCTGAAGCGTGTCCCTGAGTGAACCGGCAGTAAAAGAAGCTGGAACCCACCCTTGCTCTGATCTATACACTACAACAAGAATTTGAAATCTGTAAAGTAATCCTATTAATCTAAATTAACAAAATGGACTAGATCCTCACATCTGTAACTTTAACCTTCTCTAGAGATAGCTAGCACTTTAATTTGATCGCAAAAAGCATAAGACGGCTAATTGAAGAATAACGACTTTTATTGATATCCCTTATCAATGCAGCTATCATGTGTGCCTATATAGTTAACGGGGGGCACTGCCCATCACTAGGCTATGCATTTACATGTCAGTGATGGGATTCCATTGATCATTAATATTTCTGCATGGCTGAGAGTTTGTACATAACCATATGGAAATTTTCCAACAAAGCCCTTTCAGGACCTTGGAGAGCACATTGCAAAAGCTACACCTAAGAGGCAGATTCCGCACCTATCTGAGGATTTTCGAAGATCTGGCAAAGCCAAGAAATCCTTTTTAGCTCCACCCCTTAAACCTAAAGAAGCCCTAACCCTTTCTAAGCATTAAACTTATGCATAGCTGGTAAATCATGGGGGAATCATCAGAATCTAAATTACCGTATTTTTCGGAGATAAGACGCACCTTTCCCCCCCAAAAAGGAGGGTGAAAATCTGGGTGCATCTTATACACTGAATACATCATTTTTGATCTCCTGAAATCCTGCCCCCTTCACAAAAATGGACATGCAGAGAATTTGGGAGGCCTGCAAAGTGCTCTTGAGGGCTGGGGAGGGCAAAAACAAGCAAAAAATGGGTTGTTTTTTGCTTGTTTTTTGCCAATCCCCAGCCCTCAGGAGCACTCTACAAGCCTCCTAAAGGCTATGCATGCCCCTTTTTGGCAAAAAAAACCAGGCCATTTTTTGCTCGTTTTGCCCCCAGGAGCACTTTGCAGGCTCTCAAATTCTCTGCATGCTCCTTTTTTTTCACAAAAAATGAGGCGTGCAGGGGTTTTTGGAGGCCTGCAGAGTGCAAAAACCTTTTTTTTTATTTTACATCTTCAAAATCTTGATGCGTCTTATACTCCGGTGCGTCTTATCCTCTGAAAAATACGATATCTTCAAGCTGAGAAGGCACAAACAGGGATGATGAGGGCTTCCCCAGGATTGACATTGTAATGCATTTACTATATGCAGAGTTCTTTACACATTTGCTAAAATTCTGATTCTGTTGACATGACATCCAGCAGTTCCGTTATGCCAAGTATTTCACTGGCTGGTAGTCAGTTACTACAAGAA